>NW_022301323.1:789-1510 GCF_002776525.5 Piliocolobus tephrosceles | reverse complement strand
CTGTTTATTTAAAATATAATCAAGTACCTGATCGTATATTAAACTGTAGCAATGCCAAAAAAAAAAAAAAAAACATTAAAGTACATAAAAAAAAAAAAAAAAAAAAACTTAAGCTTAAGCTTAAACCTTCAAACAGTTATATAAAAACAAAAATAGAGACTTAAATTTTAACCGTTAAACAAGCACATAAAAATAACAATGAGGATAGATATATATAAACATATAAGCAAATGTTTTAAAATAAAGCATCACCAAAAACATGCGAATAAATATATATATTTTATATATAAGCTTAGTACTGATTTAAAATTGATGCATATGTCAAAAAAAAAAAAAAAAAAAAAAAAATATATATATATATATATATATTTCTTGAAAAGATAGGCGATCAAATACAATAATTGAGAGAATTAAGTGAGTTATTGTTACTATTTTTTATTATCAGATTAGATGCTTAAGATAAAATAAAGCATTGTTATTAATATAAGTATACATAAACATACATAAACATAAATAAGCATACAAAAACATACAGAAACATACATAAGTATACATGTTAAAAACAAAAAAAAACAAAAAAAAAAAATATATATATATATATATTTCTTAAAAATATAGGCGATCAAATACAATAATTGAGAGACTTAAGTGGGTTATTATTGTTACCATTTGTTATCATCATATTAGCTAACTAGCTAATTCTGTTAAAAAAAAAAAAAAA
>NW_022301323.1:0-689 GCF_002776525.5 Piliocolobus tephrosceles | reverse complement strand
TTTTTTTTATATTTTATTATTTTACTATTTTATTTTATTAATTTTTTATTATCTTACTAATTTTACTTATTTTAAGCATAATACCTACTTTTGTAATATATTCAAAACTCTTTTACAGCATACTGTTAAAAAAAAAAACCCCAAAAAAAAAAAAAAAAAATTGTGAGCTATAAGAATGTTACTACATATATCCATAAATTAAAATTATTGTATAAGTCAAAAAAAGATACATATAATTTTTTTATTTTTTTTATTTTTTTTATTTTTCTTTATTTTATTTTATTTATTTTATTTATTTTAAGTATAATATCTACTTTTGTAATATATTCATAACTGTTTTATAACATACTGTTAAAAAAAAAAACCAAAAAAAAAAAAAAAAAATTGTGAGCCATAAGATCGTTACTACATATATGCATAATTTAAAATTATTGTATAAGTCAAAAAAAGATACATATAAAATTTTTTTTTTTTTTTTTTTTCTTTATTTTATTTTATTTTACTTAAGTATAATACCCATTTTTGTAATACATTCACAACTGCTTTACAGCATACTGTAAAAAGAACAGAAAAAATATATACATATATATACGTATATACTATCTTACATAAATATATTTTATATTTTTCGCTAAAAATGGTTGAAGCTATCATTATAAAACACGAGTGTACACAGAAAATCGAAGGAT
>NW_022301322.1:0-1045 GCF_002776525.5 Piliocolobus tephrosceles | reverse complement strand
CGTTATCACCATAATATTTTCAAAAGAAGGGGCTTGTGTTTCCCTTCATTGTGATCTCCCATTTTTCGCTTCAGCATTTTGAACTTTCGGTTTCCTGTAGCTGTTTTACTGAGCCCTGGAGTTACCGGCTGAGAATGTCTCCACCACCTTGTCACCTTGCAGGCAGACACTTCTCAGCATCTTATTGGGCTCCTTGTGCTTGAAGCTTAAAGTGACATGGAGACATGCCACTTGCTGAGAGGCAAAGAAAGACAAAAGGTGACTGCTTTCTTGGCATCGATGAAGGCAGAGAGAAGGGATCTTGGAAGCACAGATGTTAAGGCATAAACAACAAGGGTTGCCAACAAAAGAACTAATCCCTCTCCTGGTAACATTTGCGGATGTTTTTCACAGGGCCAGTGGATTTCATAATGTGAGCGCTGTCCAGCACCAAAGGGAATGGCCAACAAGCAAGGAGCAGCCTTCAGCGTTCAGCACCCAGGAGGATGGCCAACAAGCATGGAGCAGCCATCAGCGTCCAGCACCCAGGAGGATGGCCAACAAGCATGGAGCAGCCATCAGCGTCCAGCACCCAGGAGGAAGGCCAGCAGGCACGGAGCAGCCTGCCTGTCCCAGGAAAGCAGGAGTCACAGGACACAGCTGGACCCAGGTAGGCAGGTATATTAGTTTTCTGTGGCTCTTAGAGCAAATTACCAAAACTTGGGTGACTCAAAACAACAGAAATTTATTTTCTCACAGTTGTGGATACCAGAAGTCCAAAATCAGTATCATTGGGCTGAAATCTAGGTATCAGCAGAGCCAGTGCTCTCAGAGGCTAAGGGGAAAAATCCATCCTTTGACTTTCCCAGCTTCTGGTGGCTGCTGGCATTCATTGGCTTGCAGCTCCACCACTCTGGGCTCTGCCTCTGTGGTCATAGGGGCTCCTTCTCTTCGGTCTGAAGTTAAATCTCCTTTATCTCCCTCTTATAAGGATACATGTGTCAGGATTTAATGCCCATGGAGACAATCCAGGATATCTCTCCTCAAGATCCTTAACTTAATCATA
>NW_022301321.1:0-1270 GCF_002776525.5 Piliocolobus tephrosceles | reverse complement strand
TTTTTGCATTCATTACATTTTAATCGCAGTGTTTAGCACAAAAAAAGTTTAAATTGGTAGTATATTAAGAATAATAACAAAATTTTAAAATATTAATAATATAAACAAATTTTTACACATATAATAAAATTTTACTAATTTTATAAGCATAAAAATCAATATGAAATAATTAAACTTAATAATACATGTAATACATATAATAACTAAAGCATTTATATGAGATAACTAAGTAAATTAAAAAGTTAAAACTTGTACAAATTATACAATAACAGTACCATCAATGAGATTATTTTATATAAATCACATCTTTAAAAAAATTCATAATATTATTTTAAAAAAAATATATACATGAATAAAAAAAAAAAACACATATTAAAAATTAAATTATATATAAATATACATATATATGTATATCATCAATTTTTTGTAACCGTTTAAATTATAATATTTCTCTACGCTTTTGTTTCTTCTTACAACATTAAATATATATGTTTTATATATATGTGCTAATGATTGAAATGAAAAGTTTAACACTGATTTGAACATCGAATTAAAAATTAAAGCTTTTTTATTAAAATTTGCATCTTTTCTTATCAGAGTAAAAATAAAATAAAGTTCATGTGCACTACATATAAATTAATCCTTAAATCAGTGTAGTATATTCCACCTGTTCGTATAAGGTTTAGAATAATGTCAGGTACGTCTAGTAATATAAACCAATTCACAAATTAAATTATTATAAAATAGCCTTATCGAGGTTGCACCACTTTATCACTCTAATTCGACTAGTTTTTAATATGTTTTAAGCAAGTCACGCAATGTTTTTAATAGTAAAAATATAATAAGTGTGAGTACAACTGTGGATCCGAATGTTATAATCATTCCTTGTTTTATTATCTAACCCTGAATATTTATCAATTCATTTTTTTTAATATGGTATATAATATGCTTCCCTTGAATCAACTGGTCGAGCACTTAATGTCATCATATAAAATACAAAAATATATATTAATAATACTATATAACTCTTATTTTGCAATGAAAATCAAACAAAAAGAATAGTTAATATACAATGGTAACGCAATAATACAATATATATATGTATAAGTTATCAATGTTTTGAATTTATATTAATTGTTAAAAAGTTTAAAAATGCTTCCTTTGGTTATGTTATTTTTTTCAATCTAAATAATTTTTTTTTTTTTTTTATTTTATTTTGCCAAAATTTTTGTTCTGTAGCTGTAACGACTTTTTACATTTGCATTCAGAA
>NW_022301320.1:9076-12933 GCF_002776525.5 Piliocolobus tephrosceles | reverse complement strand
CCCATTCACCAGCCTGACAGACGACAGTGTTTCCAGAAGGAATGTAATTCATGCGCATTTTTTTCATGTTAAGTTTTAAAAGAAGACCTAACAGCTGCCAGGCTTAGTAAAATGCTGTGAAGAGATCCAGCCACATCAGTGGAAGCCACCTATAGACAGAGAAGAACACCGACTCCCATTCTAGTTAAAGGTACAATCCTCTTCCTCAAAGTCTGTGGGAGGCAGAAGGTCACTGAAAGTTCTGAGAGAATATCAAGGGCTTCCTTAATCTACTAATGCTTTAGTTGTAGAAGTAGGACTTCAGAAATCTTCCTCATTCACCTTTCTTCCCTTTTCTGCCCTTCTCTGGGTGATTCTACAACATTTTCAAAATAATAGGTAAAATAATCATTTGCTAAAGGAAATTCAGAGAACAGTTTCTAAAGTATATAATTGGAATGTGGTCTTTGTAGATTTGATATGCAGAATTCCTTCTTGGAAAGATGCCTCGAGCTTGTCTAAGGTCCCTAAAACCTAGAAAGCCTAATTGTTTTTCCCAAATTTGTTGTTGTTGTTGTTTTGTTTTGTTTTGAGACAGAGTTTTGCTCTGTCCACACAGTATGTGGTGCAATCTTGGCTCCTCGCAACCTCTGCCTCCCAGGTTCAAGTGATTCTCCTGCCTCTGCCTCCCGAGTAGCTGGGATTACAGGCACATGCCACCACACCCAGCTAATTTTTGTATTTTTAGTAGAGATGGGGTTTCACCATGTTGGTCAGGCTCATCCTGAACTCCTGACCTCAAGTGATCTGCCCACTGCAGCCTCCCAAAATTCTGGGATTACAGGCGTGAGCGACTGTGCCAAGCTTCTTTTTCCCAAATTCTGACATATGCTGGATCAGAGTGTTCTTGTTTCCAATAGGCCAGACTGCCATCCATCCAGGAAGAACTGTGGCCCATGGCTGATGGTGCTAGAGAGGTAGGACACGTGACTGGAACCACTGAGATCAACTCAGATCAAAGCCTAGAAAAAGACAATTTGGAGTTGGAGAGTGAAACTCGGTACCCACTGCTATTGCCTAAGGGTGTGGTCCTGAAACTGAGGCCAGTTGCCACCCGTTTCCCCAGGAAGGCTTGGAGACAGAAGCGTTCATCAGTCCTGAAGCCCCTCCTTATCCAACCAAATCCCTCTCTCCAATCTAGCTCCAACCCTGGGAAAAGACCAGCCCAATCAACTCATTCAGAAGCCCCACCAAGCAAAATCGTGGTCCAGATTCCTCACCTGATCCAGCCAGCCACTGTCTTGCAGACGGAGGTGAGAGTTTTGAGTCTCCTGCAGCACTGCCTACTATGCCCCCTGAGGGCAGGATAAGCTTCCCTCTGTCTGAGTCCCAGAGTTTGCTCTCTTCTGCCCCTGTGCCCAAGGTAATGCTGCCCTCCCTTGCCCCTTCTAAGTTTCGGAAGCCATATGTGAAACGCAGACCCTCAAAGAGAAGGGGAGTCAAGGCCTCTCCCTATATGAAACTTGCCCCTATTATCCACCACCCTACATCTGTTATCTTCACTGTTCCTGCTACCACTGTGAAGACTGTGAGCCTTGGCAGTGGCTGTAACATGATCCAGCCTGTCAATGCGGCTGTGGCCCAGAGTCCCCAGACTATTCCCATTACCATCCTCTTGGTTAACCCTACTTCCTTCCCCTGTCAATTGAACCAGCCCCTTGAGGTCTCCGCTGTCTCACCCTTAATTGTTTCTGGCAATTCTGTGAATCTTCCTATACCATCCACCCCTGAAGATAAGGCCCACGTGAATGTGGACATTGCTTGTGCTGTGGCTGATGGGGAAAATGCCTTTCAGGGCGTAGAACCCAAATTAGAGCCCCAGGAGCTATCTCTTCTCTCTGCTACTGTTTTCTCCAAAGTGGAACATAGACCAGGGCCTCCATCAGCAGATGCAGAGTGCCAAAAAGGATTGTCAGAGAACAGTGCCTGTCCCTGGACTGTTGTGAAAACAGAGGAGGGAAGACAAGCCCTGGAGCTGCTGCCTCAGGGCATCCAGGAGTCTCTAAACAACTCTTTCCCTGGGGATTTAGAGGAAGTTGTCAAGATGGAACCTGAAGATGCTACAGAGGAAATCAGTGGATCCCCTGAGTGTGACTTTGTGATGACATCAAAGAGGAACATGCTGTGGAATAGGACACTGACGTCCCAAGCAAGGAATTGAACAGTGCTAGAGAGGTAAAGAAACAGTCTTACAGAAGGAAGAGGAGAGGAGTCAGCCAGCTAAAACCCCTTCATCTTCCCAAGAGCAGCCTGATGAAGGAACCTCAGTGACAGATGTGAACAAAGGTTCATCAAAGAATGCTTCGTCCTTGATGGATCCTGAAGTGAGGCTTAGTAGGCCCCCAGGGAAGCCAGAAGACTTACCCAGTGTTGATGGTTAGTCAGTGGAGACTCCAGTTGGGCCAGAAACTGGAGGAGAGAAGAATGGGCCAGAGGAAGAGGAAGAAGAGGATTTTGATGACCTCACCCAAGATGAGGAAGGTGAAATTGTCTGGACGGAGGGAGGGAGGGAACAAAAGAACAAAGGGACTAAAATGGCGCATTTCCGGGTTCTTCATTGTCAACTTTCCGGTGCTAGGGAAAGACACAGTTTGACTGCTCAGGGGCAGTCTGATGTCTGAGGAAGAACATAGAAACCTACCTAGCCGCGCCTACCGCCCCGTCCCTGACTCGCCTATGTCCCGCCCACTGCCCTCCCACTCCCGGGCCCAGGACATAAAAGCCGCTACGGGGCCGGGGGAGGGGGGGGGCGTGCTGCGCGAACTTCCTTGGCCCCTGCTCATGTGCGGACCTAGGAACCTCGCCTGAGAACGCCAGAGCGACTTCGTTGGCCTCCACTGCCAGAGACCAGTGAACCTCGCCCCCCCTTCACATTGGCAAGTTAATAAAGTTTTCTTTTACCCTGCTTACTTGCCTATTCTCTGGCACTTACTCTGATGGTCGTCTGGAGCAAATCAGGTGGTGCCAAAACCCGGGAGGAAACCCCTCCTCAGGGCCCCCCAAGGTCCAAGGAGCCTCCTCCTTCCACCCCCGGGACGGACCAGGACCTGGACATCACTTTCCCCACCTCCAAGTCTCCTAGGGGTGAGTACCTTTTGCCTCCCTCTCATATTCCTTGGCCAGAAGTCCTGCGCAGGCCCAAGGCTTTTTTTCCGGTCACCAGGTGACCCAGGGAAGTTCCCAAAGGCAGAGACGTCTGCCCAAAGGAACTCCATTCCGTTCCGTGGGAGACCCGTCCAGGACGGAGACGTCCGCCTGGAGGTAATCTCCATTCCGGCTCCAGGAGCCTCCCGCCAGTCTCTAGTGGCTCCAAAGGACACTTTGTAGCCAGGTAGAGTTCGGTTTCCGTTTCCGCCTATAGGCGAGAGGAAGGCAATGGGAAACCCCCAATCCGAAATACCTAGAGACTCCCCTTTAGGGTGTCTTCTAAAAAATCTCAAAACTTAGCAATTAGAACAAGATCTCAGACAAAAGCGACTGGTGTTCCTCTCCACTGTGGTGTGGCCACAATATAAATTAGACAATCAGTCTCAGTGGCCGCCTGAGGGCCCTCTAGACCGTAACATTTTAACCGACCTCAGTAGTTTCTGCCAACGCTTAGGCAAGTGGTCCGAAATTAATTATATACAAGGATTTTGGGCCTTGCGTTCTCGTCCGGACCTGTGTAGCCAGTGTTCCTTGGCTCAAGTCATGTTGGCTAAGGACGCAGGCCTAACAAAGTCCGAAAAAGAGGAGTCATCTTTCCTGTCTGAGTTGCCCAAAGACCTTACTTCCGCTCCCTCCCGTCCACTCCCGCCGTATACTCCACCTCCCCCTCC
>NW_022301320.1:0-8976 GCF_002776525.5 Piliocolobus tephrosceles | reverse complement strand
CCACTCCCGCCGTATACTCCACCTCCCCCTCCCGCTTCAGCCCCATCTCCTCTTTCGGCTCCACCTCCCCCTCCCACTCTCGCAGTTGTTCCGCCTCCCTCCTCACCCCCTCCCACCATTGTTGAGGCTACACTTCCCTCCGACCCCTCGGCACTTCCGCCTGGTCATCTTAGGTCACCTATCTCTGCCCATACCCGCTCTAAAGATTGCCTAACTACCCCCGCTCCTACTCCCACCCTATCCAACCCCCCTGCGGTCTTAGCACCCTTGCGTGAGGTGGCCGGAGCAGAGGGCGTAGTTAGAGTTCATGTTCCCTTCTCACTAGCAGATCTTTTAAAGATTGAAAAACGCTTAGGAGATTTTTCTGCCAACCGTACAATTTACACCAAAGAGTTTAGATACCTTTGCCAGGCCTACGATTTAACCTGGCATGATCTCCAGGTTATTCTTACCTCTACTCTAAACCCTGAGGAGCAAGAGCGCATCCTAGTGGCCGCCAGGCAGCATGCCAACCAACTACACTTAACAGACCCTGCCTTCCCACTAGGGGAACAAGCAGTCCCCTCTGTAGACCCAGACTGGGATTATCAAGTAGGCCGGCCAGGCTGCCGAAGACGAGATATGATGACTCAATGTCTTCTGGCTGGTATGCAGGCGGCCTCAAATAAGGTAGTAAATTTTAATAAACTAAAAGAAATTATTCAAGGTCCAGATGAAAACCTGGCCACATTTTTAAACAGGCTAACTGAGGCTTTAATTCAATACACTCAGTTAGACCCAGCTTCCCCAGCCGGGGCCACTATTCTAGCATCATATTTTATTTCACAATCGGCCTCGGATATTCAGAAAAAAACTCCAAAAGGCAGAGGATGGACCTCAAACTCCTATTCAAGACCTAGTCAAGTCAGCCTTCAAAGTCTATAATTCAAGGGAGAAAACGGCTGAGGCCCAATGACAGGCCCACCTAAAACAGAAGGTACAGCTCCAGACTGAAGCCTTAGTTGCTGCTTTGCAGCCTAGCCGTAACCCAAAACCGGAGAGCAAAACCCCCGGAGGCTCAAAGACAATAAAAGGGGCTTGCTATAAATGCAGTGACCCAGGGCATTGGGCTGATAGATGTCCCCAGAGTCCCCAACCACCTGAGCCAATGCGGCCGTGCTACAAGTGTGGAGTAGCTGGACACTTGGCTAAAAAGTGTCCTAACCCTCGTCTGCCAACAACTCCTTGTCCAGCGTGCCATGAAGAAGGGCACTGGAAGTCTGACTGCCCCACCCTGAAAAGGGGCATGGCACCTCAACTTGCTGTCCCTTCTCAGGACCCTGGGAGCTCCTTCCAGCTCTTACATCTGGATGACAACTGAAGGTGCCGGGACTCGGGGACCCCCATCACCCTTGCCAAGCCGCGGGTAACTCTCCTGGTAGCGGGTAAGACAATTAATTTTTTAATAGACAGCGGGGCTACCTACTCTGTTTTGCTGTCTTTCAAAGGGCCTAGCCTTCCCTCCAATATTTCTGTTGTAGGAGTCAATGGCTCCCCGTCCAGCCCTCAGAAAACCCCACCCCTTAATTGCTGCCTGGCCAACAACTATTTTGCATACTCGTTCCTCATTATCCCCTCATGCCTCACTCCCCTACTGGGCTGAGATGTTTTAAGTCAACTGAAAGCCTGTATCTCCATCCCTACTAGCGCCCCCCACCCCACCCGCCATCTGCTTCTAGTACTGACTAACTCAAATGACTCCAACAATCCTACTAACCCTTTCCCCGATTTCCCCATTCCTATCGACCCCCAAGTGTGGGACACCTCCACTCCTGTCGTGGCGGACCATCATCCACCAATACTTATAAAACTTAAAAACCCATCTCAGTTTCCAACCCGCCCACAGTTCTCTCTCTCTCCACAACACTTATGATGACTCAAACCAATCATTACTGGGTTACTCAGCCAACACATCCTCATTCCTGTTCATTCTCCCTGTAACACCCCAATCCTACCTGTAAAGAAGGCAGATGGAACTTTTCGGTTAGTGCAGGATCTTCGTCTTATCAACGAAGCTGTTTGTCCCACCCATCCAGTAGTTCCCAACCCCTATACCCTTCTTTCTCTCATTCCACCTAATACAACACACTTTACTGTACTGGATCTAAAAGATGCATTTTTCTCTATTCCCCTACACCCAGATTGTCAGTTTCTCTTTGCTTTTACATGGGAAGACCCAGACACCCATACCTCCACCCAAGTGACATGGACAGTGCTTCCCCAAGGGTTCCAAGACAGCCCCCATTTCTTTGGGCAGGCCCTAGCAAAAAACTTAGCCTCCTGTCCTCTTACCAACAGTAAAATTCTCCAATATGTAGATGACCTTTTACTCTGTAGTCCCACGGGACAGGACTCTCTTTTAGACACTGCGATCCTCCTTAATCATTTAGGATCCAAAGGTTACCGAATATCCAAACACAAATCTCAACTCTCACAACAATGTGTCATATATTTAGGTATTGAGATCACTCCTACGACGTGCTAACTTACCAGAGACTGCTTAACTCTAATACAAAATCTTTCTCCTCCTCAAGACGCTAAGGAAATTCAATCCTTCCTAGGCCTAGTAGGATTTTTCAGACACTGGATTCCTAATTTTGGAATCTTGGCTAAGCCTCTATATGCAGCTGTCAAGGAGACTCCCCAAGGACCTTTGTCTAACCCAAAGTTAATCTATAAACATTTCACTCACCTGAAAAACTGCCTTCTCTCACATCCTACTCTCTCACTCCCAGACTTCCAACGCCCCTTCCAGCTTTTCACAGATGAAAGACAAAAAGTTGCAATGGGTCTTTTAGCCCAATGTATAGGTGCCACCTACCACCCCGTGGCATATCTATCTAAACAATTAGACCCCACCGTACAAGGGTGGCAGCCCTGTCTTTGGGCCCTAGCAGCAGCAGCCTGCCTAACCCAAGAAGCAAAGAAACTCATTAGGGGTGGTAACCTAACAGTCTTCTCTACTCACCACCTTCTAGATCTTATTGCCCACAGAAGTATTAGCCATCTAACCCTGTCCAGACTCCAACTCTTTCACCTCTTATTCATAGAAGACTCCACCATTGCCCTAGGAGTCTGCTCCTTTCTGAATCCAGCAACCCTACTTCCTGACCCTCTCAAGCAACCTCGTACTGAACACTCCTGTCCAGAACTTTTAGAGGCCCAACCACCTAGTCACTTACATTTACATGACCAGCCATTGGAAGGCTCACAGTTAACCCTATTTGTAGGTGGCAGTTCTTTTATAAATTCTCTAGGAAACAGACAGGCAGGATACGCGGTAGTTACATCTTCTGCTGTCCTAGAAGCTAAGCCTTTACCACAAGGAACAACATCACAGCAGGCAGAACTTATCGCACTAACTAGGGCTCTCCTCCTATCCAGAGGAAAAACGGTAAACATATACACAGACTCCAAGTATGCCTTCTTGATTGCACACACCCACTCTGTCATCTGGAAAGACAGAGGGTCCCTAACCACCAGTGGTACCCCTATAGTCAACAAAAAACAGATACTCAGACTGCTAGACGCTTTATCAGCACCTTCCAGAGCAGCCATCATACACTGTAAAGGTCATCAGACTCCATCTAACTCGGTGGTGGCTGGCAATAACTTTGCCGACACCACTGCCAAGTCGGCAGCCAGATTCTCCACTCCCACGCTTCCCTCTATTTGTTTTCTCTCTTCTCAATATACCCCTACTTATACCCAAGAGGAAAAGACCAAACTATTACAAGATTCAACAGCCAAACTAGCCGCAGACAATTGGATTTACCTCAATAATAAATTAGTTATTCCTGAAACTCAACTCCACACCATTCTAAAAGACATACATAATTCCCTACACATAGGACCCAAAGCTTTATATAACCTCCTAAGCCCCCTCATTCACTGCCCCACACTCATGAAACACCTAATTATAATCAACCGACAGTGTTCCACATGCCTCAAGTCAAACCCTCAAGGCACACTGCGCAATCCCCATCCGAGCCATCAACTCAGAGGGCACCAACCAGGTGAAGATTGGCAAATTGACTTTACCCACATGCCAAGGCATAACAAATTCAAATATCTCTTAACCCTCATTGATACTTTTTGAGGATGGATAGAAGCCTATCCTACTACAGGAGAAACCGCCAATATAGTTGCCTCTATACTCATTGAACACATTATTCCTAGGTTTGGCCTCCTGCTCACTCTTCAGTCTGACAATGGCCCAGCATTCATCTCCAAAGTAGTCCAGCAAGTGGCGACCCTTCTACACATTACCTGGAAACTCCACATCCCTTATAGACCTCAGTCCTCCAGTAAAGTAGAGAAGGCCAATGGGCTCATTAAGCAGCAACTCACCAAACTCTACCTTGAGACTCAACAATCATGGGTAACTCTCCTTCCCCTGGCCCTAACCCGGATGCAAGCAGCCCCACGGAGTCCAACAGGCCTCAGTCCATTTGAATTAGTTTACGGCCGGCCCCTCACCCTCCAGCAGTTACCCACCCTTTCTTCCCCGCTGGCAACTTATCTTCCATACCTCACCCTCTTGAGACAACTCCTGAGACAACATGCAGAACTAGCACAACCCCCTCCAACAGACACCCATAGCCCACATCTCTCTCTCAGCCCAGGAGACCAAG
Organism: Piliocolobus tephrosceles; assembly: GCF_002776525.5. NCBI lineage: Eukaryota > Metazoa > Chordata > Mammalia > Primates > Cercopithecidae > Piliocolobus > Piliocolobus tephrosceles. The sequence goes on along the minus strand of NW_022301320.1, from coordinate 4,303 downwards.
TATACTTAAAAGATATCCAAGCCAAAGATCTTCAGCCCAGGTGGAAAGGCCCCTATACTGTCCTCCTATCCACATACACAGCAGCCAAACTTCTAGGACAAACGCACTGGGTCCATATATCACAATTAAAAATGGCCCCCACCGAAGACAATCAGTGGACATCTACTAGACTTACCCCTACCCGCTTCAAATTCACCAAACTCCCTCAACCACCACATGTTCCCTGACCTCTTGCGCTTATCCCGATTTCTCGCCATACTCTATATAATAGAATTCCAATATATTACCCCAGATCCCTACTTGCCTCCAGATAATAGCCCATCACAGTGGTTTTCCCACTTACCTTTATAGAACATCTTCAGTGGCAAGGTGTACTCTGTGATTACACTGAAGATGAAGTCTTATCTCATACTTATATCACTACTTTTCTCTTGTATTTCAATCTCTATTACTAACCTAACTTTCATACGGAGATTCTCTATAGTTGAAACTTGGTCACGCAAAAACAAACAGCACTCACAGCTACAAGGCACTGCTGACTGCCCCCCTTCAGGCTGCCAACCCCATCTTACTATAAATTTCACCCTGTCTTGTTGCAGTGCGGCCGGAGCTAAGGCTCTCTGCTTCCTGCACAATCAGACACATTGCAATTGTAAGACTTACTGGAAACAAATGAACCTAGGATACCCTTATAGTTATTGTAAGATCCATTATGCAACCTTGAGACAGGAGAAACCCACTGCTCTCTTCACCGTTGCGAATCAACGAACCCCCCTTCAATACCAATTAAATATCAAAGACCCATGGGACCCCCGATGGGTAGACGGCATCAAAGGTAGACTCTACACAGGCACACAATTCTTAGTTCATATCCCATGGCTACTCTCCTGATAAAAAGAACACTTGTCCAGCAAAAATCCCTTCCTCAAAACATACAAGTCCTACAGAATTTAACCTTAGCCATACAATCACAAGAACAGGCCTTACAAGATCAATTACACTCATCCAATAAGGACCCCTTCTCATGGTTAAAACTAGTCCATCAAGGGTTAAACCTAACACGGGCAGCCAACCTAACAAATCTCTCCCACTGTTTCCTCTGTGCGGCCCTTGAAAGAGCCCCCTTAGTGGCAGTCCCCTTACCTAATGCTTTCAAGGCTACAACTAACTCTACAGGCACCTCCCAAAAACCGTTCTTACTCCAAGTCCCACTATACCAAAACCCAGAAAGTCCAATCCTTCCTTTCTGCTACTCTACCCCAAACACCTCCTGGTGTAATTAAACCCAGCTACCCGCTAAGACCCAGATGGCTCCCATCGGAGGTTATTTCTGGTGCAACAAAATCCTCTTCAAGGTCCTTAATCACACATCCATTGGTCAATCCCTCTGTGTCCCAGTGTCCCTAGTACCTAGTTTAACCTTATATAGCAAAGCAGAAGTAGCTGAACTCGTCATACAATTTAACCCTCCTCCTAATGATCTCCAAAAATGGGCTGTCTTCCTTCCCCTAGTCATCAGAGTCTCCCTGGCCTCCTCTTTAGTGGCGTCAGGGCTTGGAACTGGGGCACTTGCCCACTCGGTACAGTCTACCTGATCTCTAAAAGCTCAAATCTGATAGGCCATAGAGGCTTCAGCTGAAAGCCTGGCCTCTCTGCAGCATCAAGTTACCTCAGTGGCCCAGGTAGCAGTACAAAATAGGCGAGCATTAGATTTACTTACTGCCGAAAAAGGAGGAACATGTCTCTTCTTAGGAGAAGAATGCTGCTATTACGTAAATAAGTCAGGCCTAGTAGACACTAACATCCAAACCCTAAACAGGATTAAAGCAGAATTAAAAACCTACAATACCCCCTTCACTCCTGGACCACCAGTATGGCTGCTGCCCGTAATACAGCAGATGCTCCCATTCCTAATTCCCATACTAATCCTCTGTCTTGTCTTATGTTTCGCTCCTGTTTTAATCAAATTTCTCCGAGCCAAAGTTCAAGAGATCACCCGTGTCGCCTTCAACCAGATGCTCCTACATCCCTATGTCCAGGTGCCAACCATAGACCCTCATAACAACGCCCCCTAACAGCAGGAAGCAGCTAGACAGAAAACGACGCCCCCATCACTATAATCAATAAAAGGTTGGACTGTCTGGATGGAGGGAGGGAGGGAACAAAAGAACAAAGGGACTAAAATGGCGCATTTCCGGGTTCTTCATTGTCAACTTTCCCATGCCCGGGAAAGACACAGGTCGACTGCACAGGCGCAGTCTGATGTCTGATGAAGAAAATCGAAACCTACCTAGCTGCGCCTACCGCCCCACCCCCGACCCGCCTATGTCCCGCCCACTGCCCTCCCACTCCCAGGCCCAGGACATAAAAGCTGCTCCCCGGCGGGCACACGGTGCGAACTTCCTTGGCCCCTGCTCGTGTGCGGACCTAGGAACCTCGCCAGAGAACGCCGGAGCGACTTCATCGGCCTCCACTGCTGGAGACCAGTGAACCTCGCCCCCCCTTCACATTGGCAAGTTAATAAAGTTTTCTTTTACCCTGCTTACTTGCCTATTCTCTGGCACTTACTCTGGTGGTTGTCTGGAGCAAATCAGAAATGTAATCAGCTTCTAAGGAATCTGTGCTTTCTGTCCCAGAACTCCAGGTGAGAGCTGGAGAATATTCTCAAGTATTTTGTGGACTCAGTAATATGTTTCATTTATTGATATGCCACCTGCTTGCTTGCTACACTATGGATAGTCCTAAAGTCATTTTTATTTTATTTGTAAGACGTTATGGAACATGATTGTGGGGTTCAGGTGAAATGAGATGGAAAGGATGAAATTTCACTGATTATATTAAACTGATTTACACATTAAATTGAATCACCTGATCATACTTTAAATGCCTTAAAAATAGTAATAGGCTGGGCTTGGTGGCTCATGCCTGTAGTCCCAGCACTTTGGGAGGCCAAGGTGGGCGGAACACAAGGCCTGGAGTTTCAGACTGGTGTGGCCAATGTGGTGAAACCCCAGCTATACTAAAAATACAAAAATTAGCCAGGTGTGGTGGCGGGTGCCTGTAATACCTGCTACTCAGTAGGCAGAGGCAGGAGAATCACTTGAGCCCAGGAGACGGAGGTTGCAGTGAGCTGAGATCACATCATTGCGCTCCAGCCTGGACAACAGAGCAAGGTTCTGTCTCAAAAAACAAAAAACAAAAAAACAACAACAAAAAAAACAACTAGTAAATAACCAGGCATGGTGGCTCACACCTATAAATCCCAGCACTTTGGGAGGTCAAGGCAGGCGGATCATTTGAAGTCGGGAGTTCAAAACCAGCCTGACCAACATGGAGAAACCCTGTCTCTACTAAAAATACATCCATCCCTGAAGATAAGGCCATTGCTCTTGAGCACTGTTCTCTGACATCAAGAGCACCCTGATGAAGGAACCTCAGGTTCACAAAATTAGCTAGGCGTGGTGGCGCATGCCTGTAATCTCAGTTACTCAGGAGGCCAAGGCAGGATAATCGCTTGAACCAGGGAGGCAGAGGTTGCGGTGAGCCGAGATTACACCATTGCACTCTAGCCTGAAAACTATCTTCAGGTTACAGAATTTTGTAAAAGGGAACTTCTTCCCCTTTCCTACTGTCAGGCCGAATGTCAGCTATCACTGGGATTTCTTTTTTTTGTCTTGTTTTGTGTGCTCTTTTTCTTTTTTTGGGGGGGGGGGGAACGGAGTCTCACTCTGTCTCCCAGATTGGAGTGCAGTGGCACAATTTCAGCTCACTGCAACCTCTGCCTCCCTTCAAGCAATTCTCATGCCTCAGCCTCCCAAGTACCTGGGATTACAGGCATGTGCCACCATGCCTGACTAATTTTTGTATTTTTAGTAGAGATAGAGTTTCATTGTGTTGGCGAGGCTGATCTTGAACTCCTGGCCTCAAGTGATCCTTCCACTTTGGCCTCTCAAAGTGTTGGGATTACAGGCATGAGCCACTGTACCTGGCCCATTGCTGGGATTTCATAACTCAGGGAATTCTCCTCTGACAGCTGTGGTGGGCTCCCCATTATTTAACTTCAGATTACCCTGATACAGCTTTGTGCTGTTCTGCAATTCACGAGCCACTAAGAGCCATTATAAGTACTCTTTGGAGGGTTTTACAGGAAACAATGGAGAAACTGACTTGGCTGGCATCTGAAAGGCGCATGAGTCAGGAGGGTGAGTCTGAAGAAGAGAATTCTCAGGAGGACTCTGAGCCAGAAGAGGAGGAGTAAGAAGAAGCAGAAGGAATGGAAAGCCTGCAGAAAGAGGATGAAATG
>NW_022301319.1:0-1904 GCF_002776525.5 Piliocolobus tephrosceles | reverse complement strand
AATCTGGAGGTTGGCATGTGCACACCTGGGGACTCCTGTGTTAACTTTTGATATTTCAGCCTAAGAGGGAATATTAATATAACCCTGGTCCTGCAACACCATGCTGACCAACACCTACCAGCTTTATGGAGATAAGATAGCTGGCTGATGGGGCAGGGATCCAGAGAAGGCACAGGTCCAGACCCGTACATGTTGCCCAGTGGCAGAGTTCATGACAAGCAATAAACCCATGACAATGTCATTCCCAACTGCCTGGCCATCATCTGCTCTTTCATGGCCCCTCTCTACTGGTACCTCTAGGCACTGGCATGTCCTCCAGAGGCTGTAGGAGGGCATCATACTCAGTACTCTCCCACCTGAAGGAGGCAAAAAGATGGAAAGAGCCAAATAAAAATCCATGGCTTCTGGATTTTTTTTGGTGGGCATGGCATATTTTGCATTTGCTTTGATAGTGTTGGAACCCAGTCAATGGTTTGCAATACAGCTCTGGATGACTCTGGACACCTGTAGAGATTGAGACAATTTCCAGAAGGTCACAAGTTCTTGGAGGACTTTTTCATGAGTTCTTTGACTGAAAAGGTGGTTCAAAGAAGTACTGTACTGACTTAGAAAATGTTGCAGAGGCTGGGCGTGGTGGCTCATGTCTGTAATACCAGCACTTTGGTAGGCCAAGGTGGGTAGATCTCAAGGTCAGGAGTTTGAGACCAGCCTGAAACCCCGTCTCTGCTAAAAATACAAAAATTAGGCGGGTGTGGTGGCATGCACCTGTAACCCAGCTACTCAGGAGGCTGAGGCAGGAGAATCGCTTTAACCTGGGAGTTGGAGGTTGCAGTGAGCCAATAGTGTGACACTGGACTCCACCTGGGTGGCAGTGTAAGACTCTATCGCAAAAAAAAAAAAAAGAAAAATAAAATGTTGCAGAGACTCTGGTGAACAGGTAGTCCCTCTCCTGCCACTCCAGGTAAAAGTTTCTTGGTCACAAACCTGGTTTAGCAGTATCCCTTCATCTTAGGTGGGTTACAGAAAGCCATTCACGACCTATCCAAGCATGGAGGGGGAATTTGACTTAGGAAATTTTAGGTGGACTAGTTGATGAAAGAAAGTACATTCTAGGGCTCACAGGCCTACGCAGAGAGTTGTTAACACATAAAGCATATGTATGAATTCTTTCTGAGCCCATGGCAAGATCAGGGTGCACTTCATCTGTCTCCTATGCTGGCATGAATAGATACTTGCCTGAAAAATAAAAGAATAACTCAGGAAGCCCATTCTTCTACAGGACACCAGTTAGTACAGTAGGAGTCTTGAGGTTGCGGTGATATGTATGTTTTAAAGTTGTCTTTTAATCATCTTCAGCAAATTAAAGTCTTAAGAACATAAAAAAAAAAATATTCAACATTGTATAGTAACTACCACAGATACATCCATTATAAAGAACAGTACTCATATAATAATAACATTAATAACAGTCATAACGGTGATGATATAAATGTCATTTTAATGAAGAGAATAATAAAAAAGCAGATATTAAAGAACATATCCCTGTAAGCCTGTGACATTGTTCCCATATGAGCCCTCATGTTATTGATTACAGGGAGAGGCTTAGGGCTGCATCTTGAAATATCTTCTGTGATGACAAAGAAGAGTGGCCATAGGGAGAATAATTCTGAGCCACATGAGGGCTTGGGCAAAAGTGGAGATGCCTGTGCCACGTGGAAATACATTACAAATGGACTATGGAAAAGGGTCTGGCCAGAGTCCTGCCTGACACAGGTCATACAAAAGCTTTCAGTAGTTCACCCCAAGAAACGGCTGGTCCAGGCTGTAGATGAGAAGCACTGGGCAGATAGATCCACTCCCGCTTCCTGAGTCTCAGAAGTCTGGTGTGCATCGAACATTAAGCC
>NW_022301317.1:0-2251 GCF_002776525.5 Piliocolobus tephrosceles | reverse complement strand
AGGAGAGAGCACAAATGGATTCATCCTCCTTCCACCACTGCCCAACAACTGAAGACCACCAACTGAGAACCACCAGTTGAAGAGCACCAACTGAGAACCACCAGTTGAAGAGCACCAACTGAGGGCACTAACCAAAGGAAACCAATGAGGGCACCCACTGAAGGCCACCAAGTGAAGGCCAGTTGCCCTGCCAACCAGACTACATCCTGGATCAGAGGAAACAATCAGGTCCAGAATCCCCTGCATGCATCCCTACAAAGTTGGAACTCAAGAGCACAGGCACATGACTCACAAGGCCCGGCCCTGACATTGGCCCCACCCCACCTTTCATTCCTCACTGGCTGTTGGGCGCTTTCATGTTGCTCACTGTGATGAAGTTCCTAGGGATCCTCCCTTACAATGAACGATGCTAAAATTACTGAAACCAAATCTGCCTCACGCAGTGTCTGGATTTCATAGAATCCCCTTTACGCCATAACCTCTGGGATTTTTACAAACCAGAAAAATGACAGATTTCTGCAGCTGCATTCAGAAAAATACATTCCCATAAGCTAAGCCTACACTATAATGTCAAATCATTTCATATAGATGTATATATATATACACATATATAGTCAATCCACATATATTCCATTTACATTTTTGAAAATAATACACGTATTCAATCAAATTAATATGAGTAATATAATACATTTTCTAAAATTTATACACTAAGTATATCACAGTTTTCTAGTGATCATTTTGATGCAGCAACTTAGACTCTATGGCTTCAACAAAGAGGTTTATATAAGAGAAAACACCACATAATACAAGAATTTAAATGTGATCATCATTGCTACTTTTAACTGGCAATTACACAGTAAGTGTGTTGTGAACTGCTTTGTGACTCTGGTGACTCATTTAATCTTTGTGATCCTTGGTTTGATTATCTCAAAAATATGAGTAACACCATTTTATAAATTTGCTCTAAAAATTAAATGAGAGAAAAATAATCCTTCTCTATGTATTGAACACTTAGAAAATTGTAGGCATTCTGTCCAGAGTTTTACACACTTACCTTATCGAAGCCTCATAACAACCCTATCTTTTACATTGAAGGCATTTTGCCCACCCAAATTTTTACTCATTTACCTTATGGAAGCCTCATAAGAATCCTCTCTTTTATAAATAAGCAAAGTGAGGTTCTGAGGAGTTAAAAACACATGAACCATCACGTCCTAATGAGTGTTGGAACTGGGATTCAAATCCAGTTCTCTCTGATGCCAAAAGTGGTGCACCTTAATGAAGACCAAGTTATACCCAGCACATGGAGGGATCAAAACATGTGGATCCCCTTTCTCGACCCTCTTATGTGTGGATTTCAATGGGTTTCATGGCCTCAGAACAATCCTAAACTCCCTCCCAGGTTGCCTGGCAGTCCTTCCCTTCTTCTTGCTAATGAATGGGAATCTGCACATTTAGACCACATGCATCTCCTTTGAAACAGGTTTCTTAATTAAGAAATGACATTTTTGGCAGGGGATGGTGGCTCACGCCTGTAATCCCAGTACTTAGGGAAGCTAAGGTGAGCAGATCACCTGAGGTCAGGAGTTCGAGACCAGCCTGACCAATGGTGAAACCCCGTCTCTCCTAAAAAGGACAAAATTAGGCACGATGGGGCATGCCTGTAATCCCAGCTACTGGGGAGGCTACGCCAGGAGAATCGCTTGAATCCAGGAGGCAGAGGTTACAGTGACCTAAATTATAGGTATTGTATCCAGATTTTTACACACTTACCTTATAGAAGCCTCATAGAAACCCCCACTTTTAAATTACAAACATTTTTGCCATGGTTTTCACACACTTACCTTATGGAAACCTCATGACAATGACACCTTTCATAGATGAGAAAACTGAGGCTTTGGATGCCTCTGGGGGAATCTTGGGCCATCAGCGGCCAGAGGAGCTCCTGTACTTAAGTCGTATCCGTTGCTTCCCTACCTTTCGGTGTCTTCTGGTGTCCAGTGTGCTGCTGTCAGGACTCTAGCTGGCTCCCAAATTTGACTGGGCAGGCTCCAAAGCAGTGGAGTCCTGCACTACTACCACCTCCACTTCGTGGACCTCAGAGCTGCAGGACAGCTTCACCCACTGCACCCTGAGATAGCCTGGCTTATGGCTGGCATTGGGCGACAGTGTGTTCTGGCCACCTCTGCTCCTGCATATTGTGGCCTGCTTTTTCACTGATTGCATGCTGGTAGATGTCAGAGCCACA
>NW_022301315.1:0-2442 GCF_002776525.5 Piliocolobus tephrosceles | reverse complement strand
AAAATGTGGCACATATACACCATGGAATACTATGCAGCCATAAAAAAAGGATGAGTTTGCGTCCTTTGTAGGGACATGGATGCAGCTGGAAACCATCATTCTTAGCAAACTATCACAAGAACAGAAAACTAAACACCACATGTTCTCACTCATAGGTGGGAACTGAACAATGACATCACTTGGACTTGGGAAGGGGAACATCACACAATGGGGCCTATCATGGGGAGGGGGGAGGGGGGAGGGTTTGCATTGGGGAGTTATACATGATATAAATGATGAATTGATGGGTGCTGACGAGTTGATGGGTGCAGCCCACCAACATGGCACAAGTATACATATGTAACAAACCTGCACGTTATGCACATGTACCCTAGAACTTAAAGTATAATAAAATAATTAATAATAATAATAATAATAATGATAAAAATCATACAGCACATTCAACATTGTATGGCTGTAGAAATGATAAGTAGCTTTTTAACTGAAAATGTTCTGTTCCTGTAGGGAGTTGATTATTTTTTATGAGTTAAAATTTAATTATAGCATTGGATATATTTGTGTTTCTTTAATATATGACTATACTTCAATAGTTAAATATGTCAGAAACATTTTACCTTTTAATTTACAACTGTGACCAATCACTTTGCAAACCTCAGCTACAATTTTATCACCATATTTTATATCTTTCTGATTGGAGAAAGCCCTATGTGCATACAATATTCAAGAACGCCTCAGAGAAAATAAAGAATTCCAAGGAGTTAAAAAAAAAAAAAAACTAGAAAGAAGCTTTCTGGCAAACTGCTTTGTGATGTGTGAATTCATCTCACAGTGTTACACCACTCTTTCATGGAAGAATTTGCTAGCACGGTTTTTGTGGAATTACACAGGTGATATTTTGGATAGCATAGAATCCTAGGGTGATAAATGAAATACACCATTGCTTTCCTTGAGAAGTTTGCTTACACTGTTTTTGTGGAATCTGCAATGAGATATACAGGAGTGCATTGAGGCCCGTGTTTAAAAAGGAAATATTTTCGGATAAAAAGAAGAAAGATTTCTGAGAAGCAGTTTTGTGATGTGACAATTCATTACACAGAAATACACTACTCTTTCATGGAGCAGTTTGCTAGCATTGTATTTGTGGAATCTGAGAAGGGACATTATGGATCGTTTTGAAGCCTAGGATAACAAACGAAATATCCTCATATAAAAACTAGAAATAAGATTGCTGAGAAACTGCTCTATGACATGTGAATTCATCTCACAAATTTTCACCACTCTTTCATGGAGGAGTTTGTTAGCACTCTTTTTGTGGAATCACTGAAGTGCTATCCTGGATAGCATTGAATCCCATGGTGAAAAATGAAATATCCTCAGATAAAAACTGGAGATAAGCCTTCTCAGAAACTGCTTTCTGGTGTGTGAATTCATCTCACCGAGTTACAACACTGCTTTCATTGAGAAGTTTGCTAACACTCTTTTTGCAGAGTCTGCAATGAGATATACGGAAGGGCAGTGAGGCCCGAACTATCCTCAGATAAAAACAAGAAAGAAGCTTTCTGAGCAACTGCTTTGTGTTGTGTGAATTCACCTCACAGAGATACACTTTTCGTTTCATTGAGCAGTTTGATAACACTGTTTTTGTGGAATCTGCCATGGCTTATTCCGAGGGCATTGAGTCCTACAGAGAAAAATTAAATAACTTTAGATAAAAAGTGGAGAGAAGCTTTCTGAGAAACTACTTTGTGATGTGTGCATTCATCTCACACAGCTAAACCACACTTTTCATGAGAAGTTTTCTAACAATATTTTTGAGGAATCAGCAATGAGATATATAGTAGAACATTGAGGCCTGTGTTTAAATAGGAAATATCCTCAGATAAAAACAAGAAGGAAGCTTTCTGAGAAACTGCTTTGTGATTTGTGAATCTTCACACAGAGTTACACTACTCTTTCATGGAGCAGTTTGCTAGCACTGTATTTGTGGAACCTGAGAGGGGATATTTTCGATCACTTTGAAGCGTATGGTGATAGAGGAAACATCCTCAGACAAAAACCAGAAAGAAAGTTTCTGAGACACTGCTTTGTGATATGTGAATTCAGCTCACAGTGTTACACAACTCTTTCATGGAGCTGTTTGCTAGAACTGTTTTTGTGGAATCTGAAAAGGGATAATTTGGATCTCTTTGAAGCTTATGATGGCAGAAACATCCTCAGACGAAAATGATAAAGAAGCTTTCTGCGAAACTGTTTTGTGATGTGTGAATTCATCTCACAATGTCACACAACTCTTTTGTGGAGCAGTTTGCTAGCACTGTTTTTATGGAATCTGAGAAGGGATATTTTTGATCGCTTTGAAGCCTATGGTGACAAAGGAAATATCCTCAGATAAAAACTAGAAAGAAGCTTTCTGAGAAACCGCTTTGGATGTCTGAATTTATC
>NW_022301312.1:0-2717 GCF_002776525.5 Piliocolobus tephrosceles | reverse complement strand
GGGACCCGGCGACCGACAGGTCAGAGGAGGCTGGGGAGATCGGGGGGGCTGGAGCTGGTGCTGCCAAAGTGGTAGAAACCATTGGAGAGGGCACTGGTGGAAGAAGTCTGGTAATTGGGCAGAGTGTTGGGTGTGACAGGAAAAGTGACAGTCGTTATATCCCCAAAGTTCGGCCCTGGGTTGCCAGAGCAGTCCTGGAAGGGTCGAAGCTGGTCCATGAGGGCCGTTTTGGTGCCTGACACAGGCAGGCCCCGAATTCGAAGCTGTTGTCTTAATTCAGAGACCTAAAGAAATCAGAATGTGGTTAGTGTGCTGTATAACGACAATATTTTTAAAAGTGTATTCTTTATAAAATTATCTTCAAAACATCACAAATGGAATTCTACAATACCCACTCTTTTTTATACTTCTTTCCAATTTCCTCTCCTACCCCAATATAAACCAGTTTTGCACAATTTTAACAATTACTTTTAACTTTATCATATATGATGTTTTCATGGCCTTAGAGTCATAGAAATGTAGAGCTTGAATGAATGGTAGAAGTCGTCTAATCTACTGCCCGTCATCCCTCATGGCGATCCGTGCCCCCGTTTTCTAGATGAGAAAACATCTGCCTGGGTTTAGACACAAACCCTCCAACAATAGTCTTGAAGTACAGCGAAGTTGGCAGCTTTTCCGGCTTCCTTGGTGAGGGCTCTTCCTACCACGTTCTCTTCCTCAAACCTGAGCATGCACCAGAACCACTGGAGAGTGTGTTACAAAGCAGACTGCAGGGCCCCACTGTGGGGTTTCTGGCTCAGTTGATATGTATTTCTAACAAGTCCCCAGCTGGTGCCCAGACCTGACTTTGAGAACCACGGCTCCTTATGAACATTTACATCCTAATTTTAAAGACCAGCTGGATAATAGTCATCTACTGAGGGAGTAGGCAGTGATAAGGCCATCGGTTCAAATCCTGGCCCTGTCTGTTACTAACTCAGTGATCAATCACTCCGTGCCTCAGTTTCCCTTCTGGGAAATGGAGGGAATAACACTTTATGCATTTTTGTGAGGGTTAAAATGGCTTAAAATGCATAAAGCACTTGGAATAGTGCCTGGCAAATAGTTGTGCAATATAAAATTTTACTATTATTATTATGTTAATTCACATGTAATTATCTTATCCCTGTATTTTTTATAATGTTCTTAAACTGGAAAGTCTTAATATCTACAAATATGAGAACTGGTTAGGTAAATGATGGTGTAGGCAAATGATGGGACACTACAGATCCAGTAAAGCTGATGCTATAAATATTTGCTGACATTGGATGATTAATTGCTTATGGTATAGTAATAGTGAACAAAGTTTGAATTGATTGTATTTTTCTAAAAATTATATAAACAATGTATGGATATATATACACACATATATATTTAAAGCTATGTTTGCATATGAAATCATCCAGATAAAAATATGCTAAAATGTTAACAATGGTTCTCCTTATCTGTATGTTCCAAATATTTCACGTAAATTATTACTTTTGTAATTAAAACAGCAAACATATTAAATACCTAAATTTCAATAATTTCATAAAACAGAAGACTATCAGCAAATATTCTGATATTGTAGGAAATTCTGATATCTATAGGAAAAGATTGCTTGAGAAAAATATTGAAAACAAAATTTAAAACTTCTGTAAGTCAAGAAACTACAAAGCTCAAATACAAATAGCTACCTTGGGAAAAACTAATCACAACACAAATAATAAAGTGTTAAAAAGCTCAATGTATCAAGTGTGCTAATTGATTAAAAAGAAGATTGATACCCAGTATAAAAATGGGCAAGGAATATACGATCCAGCTTTTCAGAAACAAAAATAAAATTTAAAATATGGACAATAATGTATGTATATCATCATTAGTAATCCAAGAAATGCAAATCAAAAGAATATATATATAATTTGTATTTATTAAATTGGCAAAGGAATAAGACTTTGTGTTAGTTAAGTAGGAGCAAAAATTAAACAAAACTAATTTTTTTTTTGAGGCAGAGTCTTGCTCTGTTGGTCAGGCTGGAGTGCAGTGGCACAATCTCAGCTCACTCCAACCTCCACCTCCCAGGTTCAAGCAATTCTCCCGCGTCAGCCTCCCAAGTAGCTGGGATTACAGGCGCGCACCACCACACCAGGCTAACTTTTGTATTTTAAGTAGAGACAGGGTTTCACCATGTTGGCCAGGCTGATGTGGAACTCCTGACCTTAGATGATCCACTCACCTCAGCCTCCCAAAGTGCTGGGATTACAGGCCTGAGCCACAGCACCCCACCCCAAATTACAACATTTTTGAAAAGCTCTTTACTACATTGCTATTCAAAGTATGGCCCTTAGACAAACAGCATCAGCATGGCCCTTAGACAAACAGCATCAGCATCACCTGCGAGCTACTTGGAAATGCAGAATCGTGGGCCCCTCCACAAACCTGAATCAGAATCGGCATGCTACCAAGAGCCTGGGTGATTCAGTTCACACATTAATGCTTGAGAAGGGCTGCTTCTGGAAACAGACTGACACAAACATTCAGGGCAGAAATTTTACAATATATATCAAAACCTTTAGACAATATTAATATATTTAATACAGGAATTTTATTCTAGCCTGAGGAAATAATCAGAGGAACTAATAAATGAAGCCACAAAGGTCACTGAAATCATATATATATATATATATATATATATATAT
>NW_022301311.1:0-2045 GCF_002776525.5 Piliocolobus tephrosceles | reverse complement strand
GAAGACAGCATACCAATGGAGTTTCACTCTGTCCAGCTTGCCATGCTCTCTGTGTCTTTTAATTGGTGCATTTAGCCCATTTACATTAAAGGTTAATATTGTTATGCATGAATTTGATCCTGTCATCATGATGTAGCTATCTATTTTCAGAGTTGTTTATGTGGTTGCGTCATAATGTCACTGGTCAGTGTACTTCAGTGTGTTTTGTAGTGGCTGGTAATGGTTTTTCCTTTCCATATTTAGTGCTTCCTTCAGGAGCTCTTGCAAGGCAGGCCTGGTGGTGACTTATTCCCTCAGCATTTGCTTTTCTGAAAAGGATCTTATTTCTTCTTTACTTATGAAGCTTAGTTTGGCCAGATACAAAATTCTAGGTTGGAAATTCTTTTCTTTCAGAATGTTGAATATGGGCCCCCAATTGCTTCTGGCTTGTACGGTTTCTGCTGAGAGGCACACTGTTAGTCTGATGGGTTTACCTTTGTAGGGAACCTGGCCTTTCTCTCTGGCTCAAAAGATGGTTTATGGAAAGGATTAGTAAAATAAGTCCCTAGCCCTGGTAACCCCGAATAAAAGAGGGAAGATACAATGATCAATTTCAAAAATAAATAAAAATAAATAAATAAATGACACATACAAAAGAACAAAAGAGAGCCCATCACTACTGACTATATTGAAATGCTAATAAATGAAGGGTATAAACATTTCTAAGCCCACAGATTTGTATTTGATATCTTAGGTGAAATAGAATGCTGCTTGAAAGATAAAAACTACCAAAACTAAATATCAAAGACACATAAGTACACACACACAGATACATATGTATTTCCAATGCCTATGTCAGTGTTCATGTAATAATTGGGACTAGCTAAAAATAATTTAAAAAGAATAATCCAATTCTAGTGGTTACGCTTAAAACCTTTGAACTTTTGCCTTGCATTTCAGAAGACTTACCAATCTGATCATCTAAACAAAAGAACATACTCTAACTCTTTCACTTGTTCTCCAGTCTCCAAACACGTAGACAAATGCCCCCACTATTTTTATATATGCAACCTCACTTACGATAAAAAATTCTCTTCAAAAAGAAAGAATTGACAAAGTTAAAGTCTTCTTTAGATTAAGAAAATGTATGTTACTTTTCACCTGTTTTAAGGCAGTGGTAACTTAAGCCAGGAAATATATTCAGATAAGTGATTACTATTTGAGGTGACAGGGGATAGTAAAGTGAAGTATGAATTACGAATACTATAATTCATTCACTAACTCATCACTTCCCAAAATCTACTAGCAGACAAAACAGGGAAGGAGAAATAATTTGTACTTTTCAAATATTACAGTCCATTTTGTATAGTGATATTCATGGATTTTTGAACTTCTGCTTTTTTTTTTATTCTTGAAAACTTGTTAGTGGTGAAATAATAAGCATGATAATATAAATTCAACACTAATTATGGGTTGCTATGTGTTTAAATGAATTAAAATATAAAAACATTTTTGAGCAAACTCTAAGAATGACCCAGTAATCTCATGTCATTTTGCTATACGTGCATAGCCTTTGAAATTAAGAGATTTTTCCCTCATTTACTTCAGGTTATGATGTGCCAGTGGAAACACCATCTATAAAGGGCATACTGAGTGTGCTAACATATGATGGAATGGTTTCATTATGCAGGCAGATCCCTATTTTAAAATACTATGTTCCCTATTAGTTCTGTTATTCCACCAGTCTATATTGTATTCACAGTAGACAAAAGTGTGTAACAAATCTTTAAGGTCTATACTTTTCTGATGAAAATATTCTGATCAACCTTATTCACGTATAATTATCATCAGTTCTGAAGTGAAGTGAACATTTCATCTCCTTTCATTTTTCATTCCTATTCCTGCTGATGAAGATAAAGTGAATGCGTGAAGGACTTATACTGAATTGTTGCCATTTGTGCAATTAGTCTTCCAATTTCAGTTAGAAGCTTTATTTACCTAAATAATATTTAAAGTTAGACATATTGGTAGAGTAGTAGAAATAAAAATTGCTTTTATGCAGTACA
>NW_022301308.1:969-1878 GCF_002776525.5 Piliocolobus tephrosceles | reverse complement strand
ATATTCTTCATTGTGCTCCCGAATATCCAATTGCAGATTAAATGAAAAAAGTGTTAGCAAACTTCTTAACAAAAAGAACTGTGTAATTCTGTGAGGTGAATTCACACATCAAAAAGCAGTTTCACAGTAAATTTCTTTTTGGTTTTTACCTGAGGATATTCCTTTATCAACATAGGCTTCAATGCGCTCTCAAATATCCTATTCTAGATTTCACAAAAACAAAGTTATGAAACTGCTCAATGAAAACAACAGTCTAACTCTGTGAGATGAATTTACACATTACAAAACTGTTTCTCAGAAAGCTTCTTTCCAGTTTTTATCTGAGGATGTTTCCTTTTACACTGTAGGCCTCAATGTGCTCCCAAAAATCCTTTTGCAGATTCCACGAAAACAGTGTTAGCAAACTGCTCCATGAAAAGAACGCTGTGACTCTGTGAGATGAATTCACACATCCAAAGAACTTTCTCAGAAATCTTCTTCCTAGTTTTTATCTGAGGATATTTTATTTGTCAACATAGGTTTCAATGTGATCCAAAATATCCCGTCTCAGACTCACCAAAAACAGTGCTACAAAAGTGCTCCATGAGAAGAATCGTGTAACTCTGTGAGATGAATTAACCCAACATAAAGAGGTGTCTCAGAAATCTTCTTTGTAGTATTTATATGAGGATATATCCCTTGTCACAATAAGCATCACTGTGCTTGGAGCTATCAGATTGCAGATTCCAAGACAACAGTGTAAACAAACTGCTCAATGCAAAAACAGTGTAACTCTGTGAGATGAATTCACACATCCAAAGAAGTTTCTCAGAAAGCTTCTCTCCAGTTTTTTATTTTATTTTTTATTTTTTCACCTTATGCCTCTATACACTCCCAAATATCCCTTTGAAGATTCCACAAAAACAGTGT
>NW_022301308.1:0-959 GCF_002776525.5 Piliocolobus tephrosceles | reverse complement strand
GAAAATGTGCTATTGAAGATTCCACTAAACAGTGTCATCAAATTGCTCAATGAAAAGAATGGTTTAACTCTGTAGATGAATTCACACATCACAAGGCAGATTCTCAGAGGGCTTTTTCTAGTTTTTATCTGAGGCTATTTCTTATTTCACCATAGGCCTCAATGCATTCCCAAGTATCCCTTTGCAGATTCCAAGAAAACAGTGTTATCAAACTGCTCCATTAAAAGAAATTTGTATCTCTGAGAGACGAATTCATACATAAAAAAGCAGATTTTCAGAAAGCTTAATTTTCATTAAGCTGAGGATGTTTCCTTTGTCACCATAGGCTTCAATGTGCTCCCAAATATACCTTTGGAGATTCCACATAAACAGTGTTAGCAAACTTCTGCATGAAAAGAAAGGTGTTACTCTGTGAGACAAACACACACATCACACAGTAGTCTCTCAGAAAGCTTTTTTCTAGTTTTTGTCTGATGATAATTCCTTTATCACTATAGGATTCAATGCGATCCAAAATATCCCTCTCAGATACCCCAAAAACAGTGCTACCAATCTGTTTCATGAAAAGTAAGGTGTAACTCTGTGACATGAATTCACTAATCACAAAGCAGTTTCTCAGGAATATTCTATCTAGTTTTTGTTTGAGGATATTTCCTTTGTCACCCTAAGTTTCAATGCATTCCAAAATATCCCACTGCAGATTGCAAGAAAACAGTGTTAACAAACTGCTTAATGAAAAGAACAGTTACCTCTCTGAGACGAATTCACACATCACAAAACAGTTTCTCAGAAAGTTCTCTGGCTTTATTCTGAGGATATATCCTTTGTCACCATAGGCCTCAATGCACTCCCAAATATCCCTTTGGAGGTTCCACGAAAACAGCATTAGCACACTGCTCCATGAAAAAGAAAGGTGTAACTCTGTGAGATGAATTCAAACATCACAAAGCAGTTTATCA
>NW_022301307.1:0-1537 GCF_002776525.5 Piliocolobus tephrosceles | reverse complement strand
TCTACATGTATTTGTGTTGAGTTGCATGTGTTGTGTGTATGTTGTATTGTTATATGTTGCATGGGAGTGTTGTACATGCATGTTGTGTTGTGCGTGAGTTGCATGTGTTGTATGGGTTGTATGAGTGTGTTGTATGAGTATGTTGTGTTGTGAGTTGTGAGCTGTATGAGTCTGTTGTGTATGTCGTGAGTTGTATGTATCGTGTGTATGTTGTGTGGGTGTTGTGTGTGCATGTTATGTTGTGAGTTGCGTGTGTTGTGTTGTATGAGTGTTGTGTGTTGTATGAGTGTGTTGCATGTGCATGTTGTATATGAGTTGTGTGTTGTGTATGTATGAGTGCTGTACGAGTGCATTGTAGGTGCGTGTTGTATGTGAGTTACATGCGCTGCATGTGTCTATGAGTGTATTGTACGTACATGTGTTGTGAGTTGCATGTATTGGTTATGTGTTGCGTGAGTGTGTTATAAATGCATATTGTGTTGTGAGTTGCATGTATTGGGTATGTGTTGTATAGGATGTGTGTTTTTGTGCATTGTGTGTTGTCAGTGTTGTATAAGCGCATTGTGCATGCGTGTTGTGTTGTTTGTGAGCTGCATGTTGTCAGTGTGTGCTGCGTGAGAGGGGGGGCATCCACATGACTGCTCCTCAGTGAGTCCTGCCTTGCAGCCCCTTCCGAGCTTGTATCCTCCCGAGCAGCCTAGAAGCAGCAGCACGTTTGCCTCTGCCCCTCCCCAGGAGGCCTCGGCCAGATCCTGCGCTCAGCCCGCTGCTGGGCAGCCTCTCTTGTCTCTCTTGTCTCTCTCATCGTCCTCCTGCGCCTCCTCCTTCTCGGGACCTGCATCCCTCTTCTGTGCTCCCTGGCAAACCACACCTGGGATGTGGGAGTTCAGGCTCTCCCCGAAGCCGTTTGTTCCTCTCTGAAGAGCGCCCCCCTTGACTGGCCGTGAGCAACTGGAGTGGATTGCAGGGAAGGGAGGTGGGTGTTCCTGTAGAGATGCCGGGGTCTTACCTGGGGAGAACGGAGCCTGCGCTGGGCAGGCCGCCCTCCTGAGGAAGGGGACTGGGCGGGAGGAGCCTCTCATGGACAAGGGGCCCACCTCCTGCCCTCCTTCTCTCTATCCCAGTCTGTTGTGAAGGAGGGCGGGGCCCAAGGTGATTTCTATTCAGATCTTCAATTATCCAGGCTGTGAAACAAATACTTCTGTTTTTAAGATCAGAGGAAATCCCCTTTTGTTTGTCTGCCTTTTATTTTATTTTATTTTATTTTACTTTTTTTGAGAAGGTGTTGCCCAGGCTGGAGTGCGGTGGCATGATCTTGGCTCACTGCAACCTCCCCCTCCCGGGTTCAAGCAATTCTCCTGCCTCAGCCTCCTAAGTAGCTGGGATGACAGGTGCCCGCCAACACATCCGGGTAATTTTTGCATTTTTAGTAGAGACAGGGTTTCACCATGTTGGCCAGGTTGGTCTCGAACTCCTGACCTCAAATGACCCACCCACCTCGGCCTTACAAGGGATTGGGATTACAGGCGTGAGCCAC
>NW_022301306.1:0-3500 GCF_002776525.5 Piliocolobus tephrosceles | reverse complement strand
GGTAGCTTTCCAAAGTTCTTTGTGACAAGGTTAAAACAAAATCTATACTTGAAAATCTTTTCAAATTTACAACAAATTGAAGAATTCATAAGATGCACACAGGCTTCTGATTCAGGGAGGTAGAATCATCCTCTTTTACTCTCAAAATTCAATTAAAGTGATAATAAACAAATGCAATAACAATAATAATGATAATAGTGCTTACCAGAAGCTTCGGGTACAGACATCAGACCACATCAGTAACCTGATAATGACAGGCTTCTAAAAACAGAACTCATTTGAGATCTTATTGATGGACAACCCAGAGAAGAGAAAACTACGGTTAAAAACATCTGCTGAAAAGTATAGCATATGTAGTGGAAAAGTCACCATCTCCTCTCGAACTGAACCTCAGAGTGGCTGAGGTGAAATATGAGCTGTCTTTTAGATATTAATTAGAAGAATATGTAGAGAAAAGTGTGACAGTTAATTCCTCCACACTTCCCCCACCTCCTTATACTCTAAAAATATAGAGTGACAGTAACAGTGGCATTCAGGTGTAAGAACAATCCTAAAAAACTACTTTCCAAAGAAGTTGGCTTATTCATTCATTCATATCAGGGGCCATTGAATGAGTTTGAGAAACTCAGAGCATGCTCTTTATTTAAGCATCAAGGCTTAGCTTTGCGTGTCTGTTTGCTTAGCACCCACTCAAACAAGAATAAATCTTGTAGTGACATATCCTACCGATTTACATGGAAGTCAGAATCTACTCTCCAGTTCTGGTAAAATAGAGAACTATTGTGTAAAGAGGTTTATATAACAAAAGGGTAAACTCATAGAAGCTCTGTTAACTACCAACCTAGTACATCATTTAAAAGAGGTAAGAGTAAAAGCCAACTGTACAAGAAAAAAAAAACTAACAAATAAAAAACTATGTTAATCAGGATAGGGAAGATTTTGCTGAATAAACAACTCTGATATTTCAAATGACAATAATGCCATCTTAAATCTGGCTTGTTATTATGATAGAAGATAAAATGGCGCATGCAATAACAACCGAAGCAAATAGCTTTACCTATAGGCGACACACATTGCTTGCCATCAGATTACACAGACTAGTACTAACTTCGTGGTCCTACTCACAGACAGGAGGGGAAATACATCAAGTTTCAAACCTATTGGTATGTATTCATTAAATGGCCTAATTAAATAAAAAATTCCTAGGAAGTGCCCAGATGGTAGAGGACTTGAATTATTTGATGAGAGTCAACACTGATCCTGGAAGAAATAAAAGCTTTAGAAGACAACACCTTTTTTTAAATTTAATTATTCTTTTCAGCAAGGTTAGTTATGATGTATACCTGAAACTAATTTCAGGTGCTATGAAAAAAAGAGTTGTTAATGAATAAAACAGATTTTGGGTTTTTTAAAAAAGTTATCATTAAAAGTGTCTAGATATAAAAACTATAAGAAATGAAAGGTAAATGTGAACAAATCTTGCAAATAGCTTGTATGTCTATGTGTGCACGCGTGTGTGAAAAAGAGGATGAATTATTTAAGAGCAAAAAGAACAACCCAGAAATTCCAAAGTCCATTCAATGGGAGATTCACAGGAATAAAAAAAAAATCAATAAGGGAAAGAATGAATGCATAAATAAAGGAACAAATTAGCTAATTAAATAATTATTGTTTTTAAAATTTCAAGCTCAAGAAAACTGAAAATATTCACAAGAAGAGGACCTATTAAGTACTGAGTAGGAAGAATAGTAAGACTCACATCTAGAGACACCTTTAGAGAATTTAAGAACATTAATAACAAAGGGAAAATCCTTTCAGAACTTTGTGTTGGTTGATTGGTTGTTGAGGACTAAGCTCTGATTGTTTATCTTGCCCATATTCCTACCTGAGAGGTGTGTGGGGGGGGGGGGACGTGTCCTACAAACCACAAATTCTCATCAGATGGAGTTTATTTGACCCTATATATTGGGACTTACTTTTCAATCTGACTTTGGCATAACATGATGAGACAAGGAAAAAAATATCTAACTCCAAAATATATTTCCTTGCCATACCTTGAAATTGTCCTGCAAAGTCTCTTGTGGGAAAAATCCACATTCTATAAAGAATCACCTTTCTCTCTTTGTTCTTTGTTTTCCTTCCTTCCTCCCTTCCCAGATCTAGGAGATAGTCAACTAAGAGCCAGGCACCCTTTTACGTATGATAAAAAAACAATTTATAACCTACTCTCTCTAAAGTCTGCTAAGAGCTTCCTCTGCACAATAAAACTTGGTCTCCACAATCATTTATCTTTAACCTGAACGTTCCTTTCTATTGATCCCAGGTCTTTAGACAAACTCAACCAATTGCGGACCAGACAATGTTTAAATTTCCCTATAGCCTGGAAGCCCCCACTTCGAGTTGTCCCACCTTTCTGAACCAAACCAATGTATTTCTTAAGTGTATTTGATCAACGTATCATGCCTTCCTAAGATACATAAAACCGAGCTGTGCCCCAACCACCTTGGGCAGGTATTTTCAGGACCTCCTGAGGGCTGTGTCATGGGCCATGGTCACTCATATTTGGCTCAGAATAAATGTCTTCAAATATTTTACAGATCTTGACACTTTTCAACAATAGTTGTTTTTATTTTTTATGTTCTCTACTGAAAGATATGAATTATGTCTGTATATTCTCAACTAAAACATGTTTGCATGTTTTCTACTAAAATACATACAATTTTATGCCTGAGCTTCACATCTGCACTTCTGGATACAAGAAGAGAGCAGAGTATCACCTTCAAAGTTTAAAGAAATATGCTATTGAATTTATTATTCCATACAACTAGTAATCAACTATAATAATTTGACCATTGCAAATCTGATTAATGCAAAAGTAAATATCATATAAATGCTTTGAAAATCTTGAATTTAAACAATCTATTAAGTGTGGAAGTATACCGATAAAAAGAAAGACATCAAAGAAATAAGAGAGAATAGAATCAAATAAATAAGAACTAAATCATAAGTTCAGTACGAAGTAATCCAAGGGTGAGAAATGAGCTATAAGCCTAGAATGGATTAGCCCCACAAAAAAATTTCTTCTAGAAGAGAGTGAATTCTAGGATACACATTCCATGAATGAGAAACTAGAAGCTCTAAATATAATAAAGCTCTTATTTGTCCTCAAAATAACCAGAAGAGTGACAATTTATAAAGTTCAAGAAAGCCCAGAAGAAGCTCTAAAAATATATGCTCTCGGTACAAAAAATAGCCACTATAAATAAAACCTATATTTTAGAATTTATGACATTTGAAGTTACTATCTCACCGGTTTTGTTAAAATGTGTCCTTCAACGGGTACATCTTGTCTAAAGAAAAGCAATATTTAAACAAAGGCAATCTTATCTAAGAACATAATAGTATCTACATAACCATTATAAACACCACTTATTGGTTGTCATTTTTACAAAGGAAAAAAAAAGTATATACAGAAACACAGAAGACTAAACAAGTGTATA
>NW_022301305.1:2326-15482 GCF_002776525.5 Piliocolobus tephrosceles | reverse complement strand
GTGAGCTCATTGTTCAGTTCCCACCTATGAGTGAGAACATGCGGTGTTTGGTTTTCTCTTCTTGTGATAGTTTGCTAAGAATGATGGTTTCCAGCTGCATCCATGTCCCTACAAAGGACGCAAACTCATCCTTTTTTATGGCTGCATAGTATTCAATTGTTAAAAGCTGTAAATAGCTCAAAATAAAAGTTGTCCTGAATCTGAAAAACAAAGAATCAGCAACGTTTTAAGCAAAAAGTTAAAAAGGATTACTTCAGTTTTTATTAGTTTAGTGCATTTCATTAACTCTTGTTCTGCTTGATATTCATGAACATTTCAGCTCTTCATGAGTCCTATAAGTTCTTCTTCTATTCCAATGTCACAATCAACAAAATTATCAGAAACTTGAATTTGAGAGCATCTGTTAAAGTATTATAGCTGATTATAAACCATCTTTCGAAGAGGATCAGAACAAGACAACAATAGTCTCTGAATGACAATGACAAAATGTCTTCAGGTAGTCACAGTCAAAATCATGATTGGCAAAGAAATGTGATTGTTTCTATGGTTAATGATAACTTAACATAATAACCTTAATTATGATTGAAAGCATATACTCAGACATTAGCATTTAAAAATCCCATACAATTTTGGAACATATATTAATATTATCCACTAAAATACAACCTGAAGAAGATTAAATGGTATTTTCATTTTGGCAATTCCATGTAGCTACACATGTCAAATAATCCTGTTTGCCTCCCTTTTGGATGCTCCAGAGGTCCTCTCTAGCATCCAAAAGCTAGGGGTCAGAAAATACAGTTTTTGAAGCTGAAATTTGATTTTGGGAAGCCTGCTAAATATGCTAGAGATTTAAAATGCCTGAAATTGTGAAATAGAACTTCAGGTTACCATAAGTTATTTATTTAGACAAAATGATGATTGTAAAACCCTTTAAAAGGGCAAAAATCTTTTATTCATTAAGAGAGAAGACTTAGCTTTCCAGACAATCAGTCCTCTGTCTTTCCTTCCATTTTTTTTTTTTTTGGTATTGTATTAGCAAGGCAAACAAAAATCTTTTGTTATCCTTTAATATTACCTGAAATCTTGATCAAGAGAGAGAAAGTCAAATTTCACCCATACATTAGTCTACTGTTAATGTCAACCTCAAATTTTAAAAATGAAACCTTACAGATAATTCTATCCAATCTTAACAAGTTTGACCATGTGATGAGATTCTTATAAACCTTTTATAACTCCTTACAAATTTTTGTTAAAGAGCATATCAGTGCTTTAAGAAAACCTTGTGCTTTTATTTCAATGCTCAACTTATGAAAAACATATGATCCCCTTTTTAATTTAGTCATTATGTTCACACATAGAATTTCTTTTACAAAATTAATTTTTACAAACCTTCCAAAACTGTTTTAAACCTTTAGCTTTATCTTATCCAATTTAAAACAATTCTTTAATCATCTAAACTAGGCAAAAATTTAAATTCCCATACCATCTTATACTCTTTTACTAAAACAATTTTGTTTTTCTTACACACCTTGCATGTAAATCTATTTTTAGTAGTCTCAATTACATGGTATAATGGTAACTATTAGTAATTTTTTTTTCTGGGATACATGTGCAAAAGGGGCAGGTTTGCTACATAGGTAAATGTGTGCTATGGTTCCTTTCTGTACCTATCAACCCATCACCTAGGTATTAAGCCCCACATGCATTAGGTATTTATCTTGATGGTCTCCCTCCCTGCACCACTAAACAGATCCCAGTGTGTGTTGTTCCCCTCCTTGTGTCCATGTGTTCTCATTGTTCAGCTCCCACTTATGAGTGAGCACATGCAGTGTTTGCTTTTCTGTTTCTGTGTTACTTTGCTGTATATGATGACTTACAGCTACATCCATGTCCCTGAAAAAGACATGATCTCATTCCTGCATATGTATGGCTGTATAGAATTCTGCTGTGTATATGTACCACATTTTCTTTATCCAGTCTATCATTGGTGGGCTTTTGGGTTGATTCCATGTCTTTGCTATTGTGAATAGTGCTGCAGTAAACATATATGTGCATGTATCTTTGTAATAGAATGATTTATATTCCTTTGAGTATATACGCAGTAATGGGATTGCTGGGACAAATGGTAGTTATTGTTCTAGGTCCTTGAGGAGTAGTCACAGTGTTTCCCACAATGGTTGAACTAATTTACATTTCCACTAAAAATGTAAAACTTTCCTATTTCTCCACAGCCTTGACAGCATCTGTTTTCTCTTGACTATTAAATGATCACCATTTTGACAGGCATGAGATGATATCTCGTGGTTTGGCTTTGCATTTCTCTAGTGACCAGTGATGATGAGTATTTTTTTCATATGTTTGTTGGCTGCATAAATGTCTTCTTTTGAGAAGTGTCTGTTAATGTCATTTGCCCACTTTTTGATGGGGTATTTTTTTTCTTGTAAATTTTTTAACTTCCTTGTATGTTCTGGATATTAGACCTTTGTCAGATGGGTAGAAGCGATTTTTAACTTTAATGCAAAACCTGATAAGTTATTTTAATTATGTACTAGGCACAGATAAGGTCTGACTCTTTCCAGCATAGTTAGGAATGTGGTAAACTCCATATGCCCCCAGGATTTACCAAAGTGTAAAGCAGGCAAGTTGAACAATTTTCAAAAGCCAAAGAAGCAGTCGATGACCTTAAATCATTTAGCAAACCTAGTATTTGTCCTGCATAATTTAGACCCATATTTACATTTTGAAGGCATTTGTATTTTACCAATAATCTTTAAAAGTGTATTTATTTCTCAAAGATTAAAGTCACATGGAAATTCAAAAAATATTTGATCTTAGTGCTTATTTTCTTTAAGACAATTAATTAGAGCTTTTTAAAATATAAACGTCATACAGATAACACATATGTAACTACTCAGACAGGCAGAATAAGATCCAGTATTTGTAAGATTTTTTTATTTGCCAAACTCCTAATTGGATTATTGGCCTCAGAGTAGAGTCCTCCAAGAAACAGGGCTAAGATAACATGCGGTTTCTAGGACCTAATAGACAGATACAGCTGGAGGAAAAAACAGATTTTGAGAGGAATTTTTCTGCTTTTAATTTCTGGGGTTCCATGAGGAAGACAGGTTTTTCTCAAAACGGGGTTAGTGTCATCTTCTCTGTTTTTTCCAAGCAGTTCCAGGCTATCAGAAGTTACCTAAGGGCCTCTCATGCATGCATTAAGAGTGGAGGAAAGTAGTTCATTTGACTGAGGAGAAAAAAATTTCCAGCAAAACAAGACTCAAGAAGAGAAAAAAAAAATAAAGATCTTTTAAATATACCTCTAGCTTGGATATCCAGTTTTAATTAAGCTGACTTTTAATCATAATGCTCTCTAAGAAGATCATTTTAAATATCTTATTACCCAACTTTAGCCAAACGAAGCAGCCAATATTTCTGGCTTTTGAACTTTACCCAAAGTAACATTACAGGTGGAACCAACAAGCCTCAACTAAGGTTATGACTTAACCACGAGTGTATGAGGTATTTTCAAAGAGGTGGTAAGCGGTTTTTACAAAATCTAGAATCTTCAAAGGTAGCTTAGAGAAAGGAATATTTAAGTCAGGAAACTAGAAGTTGTTCACGGAAGGGAAGAAAATCAGCAAATGTTAAAAGTCACACAGATATTAACCAGAAAGTACTCATTCCCTAAGCCAGGATTGAACCCAGGCTGCCATTGTAAAGTAGTTGAGACCAAAAGAAAGTACTGCCATGTGGTTACAATCTTAAATTGGAAAACATATAAAACAAGATGAAGACCTCATCCAATTATTTTCTAGAGACCTGTAGCAAATTTTGTTACTGAACAGATTGCCAAACTGGCTTGAACAGTGGACTTATGAGGTTCTAGACCCACATTTTATCCTAAGGTACGCCTCTTGCTGATAGAAAGATACAGAATGACAACTTCTTAGCCCAAAGTACAACAGATTTGCTACAGCTTAAGACTAGCCTCACAAATTCTTTTCCAGTAGCAAAACTTTGCAGAGGATATAAACAGTGATTTTTTGCCATTAATTCCATTAGTTTGCACAGAGAGAGAGAAAAGATGGAAGTCTGACAGGTAAAAAAGAAACAAACAAACAAAACTTTTTCCCTTTTGCCAACATTTCAGGCTTCTGGGTCCCCCATCCTTAAGCTATAGAGACCTTTTGAGCCAGGAGTCCTGTAAAGGGGGAGCAGACAAGGAGGTTATTTACATACTGTAAAACTTGTCCTTCTTCAAGAGATTACTTGGCTGAGCACAAAATCCCAGCTCTTTGGGAGGCTGAGGGGGGTGGATCATGAGGTCAGGAGATTGAGACCATCCTGGATGACATGGTGAAACCCCGTCTCCACTAAAATACAAAAAATTAGCCATTAATGGTGGTGTGGACCTGTAGTCCCAGCTACTTGGGAGGCTGAGGCAGGGAAATTGCTTGAACTCAGGAGGCGAAGGTTGCAGTGAGCTGAGATTGTGCCATTGTACTCCAGCCTGGCAACAGAGCAAAATTCTGTCTCAAAAAGAAAAAAAAAAAAAAAAAGAGACCGTTCAGTTAGAATTATAATTTCTTCCCAGTTCATTTTTGTTTTATGCCAAGCAGTGTAAGGTTTGGGCAAATTAAACTTTTCCCAGAGATGAATGTCTTGTGATTACTCATCTGCAAAGAGAGGACAGAGGAGGAAATAGGAAAA
Organism: Piliocolobus tephrosceles; assembly: GCF_002776525.5. Lineage (NCBI taxonomy): Eukaryota > Metazoa > Chordata > Mammalia > Primates > Cercopithecidae > Piliocolobus > Piliocolobus tephrosceles. The sequence continues at coordinate 10,766 of NW_022301305.1, read as the reverse complement.
AAAAAAGCATATTAATTTTTTTTTCAAAAGAGTCTCAGTCATTCAGGATGCATTCACTGACTGATGATGATTGGTTACCCATCTGAAAATAGGAAAAAAATGAGTCCTTCAATTCCTTTCTCTTCCTCATGAATAGCCAGGACACCTGAGGAAGAGAAAAAAAAAAATGTTGTCTTTTTTCCTTCTGTCCTTGTATTCCCGAGTCCCAGTGACCTAGGCAGATGCTGCCCATAGGTGCTGATACAGATTTAACCCATGAAACAGGAAGGCCTAGAGGGTAGGGATTATCCACACTCACCTATGTGATGGCTTATCCTCCCTGCTATCCGTAACCTCATCATTCCATGGATACGGGCATGACCTTCATCCATGAAATGAGGCGAGTGGTGCTAATCAGTGGAAATTAATTCTGCTCATCTGGACTGTGCCCCTTGGCTTCTATTGTTGTCTGCCTCTAGATCCCTCAGATCCAGTTACTTTTTTCTTTTTTTCCTAAGGTTTCAATCCAAAACTTGGAATTGAGTTTGGGACAAAAAGATGCCTCAGGAGTGGGGATGAACTCATTAAGTTAAATCCCAGGTGGCATTCCTTATCATAAGCTGAATGCTAAGATGAAACTGTGGAACTGGGTCCTCTTCAAACAAGGGAGAGGAAAGGGTGTCTCATGAATGGGGATCTTGGCCAAATAAGATGCCTTCCAAAAGAAAAAAGAGAAAACACTCACATTGAAAAACTCCCTATATTTGCAGGGCTGTACTAACTCCTGACATGGTGGAGAAAAGAAAAAAAAAGTCACTTAAGTGCAGGCAGGGTAAGGTGCTCTTATGCAAATGGGTTCCTTCAACAAGGAGAGAAACTCTTAATTGCTGTTTCTTCCCTACTTCTAAGAATAGACAGAAATCACATTCTCCTAAATTACATTTTTCATGACTGGGCCAAGTGCCCATTCTTCCCAGTAATACCTCTGTAGTTTGCAACAACATGCTCAACATTGTAAAACAAGAGATAGGCTCCATGACAGCCCCAAAAGAAAGAAGAAAAATCCAATAGAAGAGACTGGATTGGAATGACATTCCCAACCCATTAGAGTGATGAGGAGAGTCCTCTCCAGCATCCTGTCCTCTGTAGTTGTGCAATTCACTCTTTATTAGCTAATCAGAGGTTTGGTTCTTCATCTGCTTTCAGAAAAATAGTCTGAGGACAAGAAGTCTTGAAAGAAAAGTGAAGAGTCATAGATTTGCATTTATTCACCCTTCTGATGAATACCGCATGAGCCCCCAGATATTTCTCGGCCACTTTGTCAACTGGAGACCTCCACAGCCAGTGACACCCCACCCCCAGAACCAGGCCTTGCTCTTCGCCAGGCCTGCTGCTGGAGGCACCCTGACTACTTCACCTGCCCTTGTTATAGCTCATATGCATGTTCAGTGGTTCCCAAGCTCTTGTCTCATGTCCACGAAGAATGAACATATGCTGACAATTTAAAGAGAGAGGAGGGTGGAGAAGAATTGTGTTGAATGGCAAAACAGCTCTCAGCAGAGAGAGGATATGGGGGTAGTTTTTCTGTCAGTGTGACTGAACCCAGGGCTTCTATGAGCTCAGAATAGGGGAGTGTGTGCTGATTTGTTTGTGAGTATGCAAAGAAAGACTAAAGCAAGGCACCACGCAAAGGTGGGCATGGCAGTGTAGAAAACCAATTAGGAAAGTGTAGGGATATGTAAAATAGGTGAAGGGTGTGGTACAATCAGAGGAAAGCACACCAAACAGGAAGACAGGTTCTCAATCCAGACCATGGATTTGATTTGTAGCTTGGCTTTCAGGCTTTAAACTCTCTTCAGCTTTAAGGTCGGTGTCACCAGGGACCCATCCCTATCTGCCTAGGCATTTGTCTACTTCCTGCCACTATCACTGACATACTGCAAGAATAGAGAGCTTAATCTGGTTTGCAATAAATGCCCACCTGGGAAACAGTTCTGCAGATTCAAAGTAAAACCAAAGCAATAAAAATAGTATATATTTTTTCATAATTATTAGAGGTGACCATTCAAGCATAAAAGTAGATTCTTGCTACTACAACAGCTTTGGGTCCTGTTTCTCATTATAAAACTAATTAAAAGTCACAAAGGGCTGAATCAGGTTTTTAAGGGGGAGGATGAGGGAAATAAATAAAATTTGGTTATTTTGAGTACCTATGAATTCTGAAATACACTCCATTCTATTTTATTGTCAACTGATGGATAAATATTTTATATATTGTCTAAACCAAAGTGATAGACTTCACTGAAATAGGCATCTTCCTTGTTAATATAGTTTCTTTTCTAATTCCATAACACTTCTAAATCCATTTGTTTTTATTCTTTTATTATCATATCTGCATACTGCTTGACTGACATTGTTTTAAAATAAAGAAAATGTAATATAGACTATGCCACTATGCCTCTATAAGTTACAAAGGACCAACATTGCAGAAGATGGCCCATACTCTTTTGAGAAATGGTACCTCAAGGAAACTTTCTAAAGTATCCACCTGTCTTAGGTAAATATAACAGAATTATGTTGCTATAATAGAATATTTGCACCTGAATAATTTATAAAGAAAAGAGACTGGGCATGGTGGCTCACACCTGTAATCCCAGCACTTTGGGAAACCAAGGAGGGCGGATCGCTTGGGGGTCAGGAGTTCGCGCCAGCCTGGCCAACATGGTGAAACCTCCTCTCTACTAGAAATACAAAAATTAGCCTGGCCTGCTTGCGGGTGCCTGTAATCCCAGCTACTAGGGAAGCTGAGGCAGGAGAATTGCTTGAAACCGGGAGGCAGAGGTTTCAGTGAGCCAAGATCATGCCATTGCACTCCAGCCTGGGCAACAAGAGCAAAACTCCCATCAAAAAAAAAAAAAAAAAAAAAAAAAGAAAGAGAGAAAGAAATAAAGAAGAAAGAAAGAAAAAAAAAAAAAAAAAGAAAGAGAGAGAGAAAGAAAGAAATTAAAGAAAAGAGATTTATATTGCTCACTGTTCTGTAGGCTAGGAAGTTCAAGAAGCATGGCTCCAGCATCTTCCTGGCTTCTTTTGAGGGCATCATACTACTTCAACTAATGATGGAAAGGAGAAGAGAAGTAGGCATGTGCAAAGAGATCACATAGGAAAGGAGGAAGTAAGAGAGAAAAGCTGAGGAAGCCAGACTCCTTTTAACCATCTGCTTTTGTGGGAACTATTTTACTCCAGCAAGAGACAGAATCTACTCATTCTCAAGAGAGGACATTAATCTATTTATGAGAGGTGTGTTCTTATGACCTAAACACCTTTCACTAGGCCTAACCTTCAAACGCCACCAAAAGGGGATCAAATTTCAACACGAATTTTGATGGGGATGAAACATAATTCAACACATAGTACCATTGTGGATAAAACTGTAACCAGAAATGCTAACGGACTTTATTGCATTAAGAATTCTATGATCAAACAAAGGACCTGTCCTTGATAGACATCTATTGTTTACATTCTTTCTTTTAGTTTAACTCTGTGTTACTCAGAGAATATTCTAGGCAACACAACACAGTATGTGATTGTTCATCTTTGTTTTTTCACTCTACTTTCAGAGCACTATTAACTTTTTAATGAACTCCTTCACTAGAGTGTCATGGTCCTGGTATGAAAAAAAGAACCAAATATGCCTAAATCAACGAAGCCTTATTATATTATGTATCATCTCTTCATCTCTCCTCAGTGTATGTGCTATATGTAAATATCTCATATACTAATGGCAATGCTTAACTGAATAATATTTTCAAGTGATATCGTTTTAGGTCTTATAATAAAAATGCAATTTAATATGCTGGTATTATTAGACTAGTAGGTTAAGAAGATGCCATAGACATAATGAATCGGGATTTCAACCACATTTTGAAAAGAAACCTTACATGGTATCTTGGCATAAAATTCTGGCCTTCATAGTGTTTTAAAAATAATAGTTGTTCAATAATGTTTTATTGCATAGAAATTGAATGAAATTACAATGTGGAGAAGCATGAAGTTAGAGAGAGGTGAGTTAGAAAACTTCCAAATATACATGAAGAGTATTGGTTAAATAGATGAAATTTATATCTGAAGAGTCTTTATTGGGGAGCTATATATCTCATTTATTGGACTTAATGATTTCCATTTTTTATCAACAAATTTAATTAAGACAAAGAACATAAATAAGTTTATCAGATTTGTGGAAGACATAGCCTGGCAAAATACCTAATATAGAATCAGGATTCAATGAGAACAATCTGAGAGGCTGTAATGATTAGTAAAAACTACAGTGATGGATTCTACTAAGTCATAAAAAATTAACTGCAAATGTGTAAGAGTAAAACTTCCTAAGATCTGCTCCTGTAAAAAAGATATTTTCATTGACTCAGGGTCACTGTAGGAAATGTGGTATTATTGCTACAAAAATAGTGAAATCTCAGTCTGCATTCACATAAGCGTAAGGTTCACAATAAAGTATTTTATCTTCTTCCATTGGCCAGACTATACTGTGAAAGTTATTTTTTAGTTGAGGGGAATGCCTTTTTAGAGTAACATGGATAAAATAGTCTTTTGAGAGGACAGGGACATAGAAAATAAAAGGTCTGGAAATGATACAGAAAGCATGATAGAGGAAACTGGGAATTTTTGCACAGAGAAAGGAGATTTATTGTTATGTCCACATATATGAAGAACTCTCAGGCTCTTAAATATAGATGCTGTCAATTCACTTTTCTTTCATTTGTTCATTCAACAAATATGTGAATGCTCTTCATATCCCAGACTCTGTTCTAAGCTCTGTAGATACAGAATTGAACAAGTCAGTGTTCCTGATGCATGGAATTTACTTTCTAATTTATTTCATCCTTTGCACTCGTCCCATTCTGTGCATTAGATTTAGTTAATTTCATCCATTCTTGTGGCTTTGTTTTATCTACTTTCTATCAGCAATTATGTTGATACCCACTACTGCTCTATCTTTAGGCACACATCTCCCCTGTAACTTGACTTAGACTTATTCATTTAAGAATAATTTATCTGTTTCAGGCACTGTTCTATGTACTGTAGACACTGACGAATAAGACAGACACATTACTTGTATTCTCATGGATTCTACAGTGTAGTTGGAGAGGCATAAATTAAATATTCACAAAAACAACTACACTTTAAAATTTATGAGTTTTAGGAATGAAAACTAGAGAATGTTATGAGAGTATATAAATGGGAAAGGGGAGTTAACCTCTCTGAGCAAAAATCTTTAAGGTAAGACTTGAAATATAATTAACAACCAGACCCATTAAGGAATGAATGCTCAGAGTGAGGAAACAGTGTATGTGAAGATACTGAGATGCTGTATTTGTCCTTTCTTGCATTGCTCAAAAGACATAACTGAGACTGAGTAATTTATAAAGAAAAAAATGTTTAATTGGCTCATGGTTCTGCAGGCTGTACAGGAAGCATCGTGGTGTCTGCTTTTGAGAAAGCTTCAGGAAGCTTCAAATCATGGTACAAGGCAAAGGGGGAGCAAGAGTCTTACATGTTGAAAGCAGGGGGAAGAGGGATAGTGGGGAGGTGCTACACACTTTTGAACAGTCAGATCTTATGATAACTCACTCACTGTCATGAGGACAGTACCAAGGGGATGATACTAAACCATTCATAAAAAATACATCATTATCATCCATTCACCTCCCACCAGTCTCTGCCTCCAACATTGGGCATTACAATTCAACATGAGATTTGGTGGAGACACAGATCCAAACCATATCAGATGCTATCTTCTACTGGTTTCCTTACTGATGTCTCATAGACAGGTCAAATTTAACATGCTGAAAACGGAACTATTTTTTTTTTCTCCCACACAGTACCTTCTCTTGTAGTCATTCTCAAGTGCTTCCTCTTTCTCATACCTTACATCCAGTCTATTCAGTCACCTCTGTCCTTGCTTATGCTTTATCTCAATTCTTCCCCTTCTTTGCAATCTCCATTGCATCAATCTCAGTGCACAGGCTTATCACGTTTCAGCTAGGTTCTTGAAACACTCTTGGTTTTGTTACTGAATAATTTTACTTGTCTTACCTTCCTCCTTACCAGAGAAAGAATTAAAATGTTCAAAAAGGGATATCTTTTTCTGCTGACTAAGATTTTTCACTAGCTCTATATCACCCATAGAATAAAACAGAACACCCTGAGTAGAGTACCTAAAACCTTCCATGATCTTCTATGTCTACCTCTCTAGCTTCATCTCTCATTACTCCTTCCCTTACACCCCTAGATACAGTCACTGTCCAAGGAAATACTTGGAACTTCCTATTACAACATGTTTTATTCTTAAATGCCTTCGAACATTTCATTCCTTCCTTTTCTTTTTGCATTTTTCTATTGCTTAGGTTAATAGCAAGTCTTCAGCAAATGTCGGAAAGCAGGGATATGGGAATAAAAAAAGGGATAGAAAGAAGGAAGAGTGTAATGAAGAAGAAAAGGAAGGAGAAGGAAAGAAGGAAGGAAGAAAGGATGAAGAAGAAACAAAGGAAAAAAGAAATGAAACAAAAGGAAATAAATTAAGGATGGTTTAAAATGAATATTTAATGATAGGTTCATAATAGGTTGTTAATAGGAAAAAATAGTAGTTAGCATATAATGTGTTGAAGTTCTTATTACACAGGATAGGAAAGAAATGTATCTTTTGGCAATGTTAGAGAATTAATGCAGAGATTTTTGGTGTAATCCAGTGTGTCATTCTGTATATTTTACCAATTATTTGGATTTACATAGTGTTTTTGTGAGAAAAACAAGCAACAATAATAATTTTAGTTCATATCTTCTTATAACTGCACTCCAAATTCAAAAGGGCAATTGTGTATTGTCTGTGTTTCAAAGACAAACAAACTGAGAAACAGGGCAAGTGAGTTTTTCCAAGGTCACACAGCTCTTGACATCAAAGGTAGAACAAAACACCAGATTCTTGTATTCAAGCACTGTGTTTTTTTTGTTGTTGTTGTTGTTGTTCTCACCAAATCTTTGTGTCAAAATGTTCTGTTATCTTAAACATCTGTTTTTTTTCTGAGTTACTGTAGAAGTTTTTCTAATTCAATGCTTGTTTTAACGTGATTTCGAGATGAGTCTAGCAATCACTTGAAAGGTCAAAATCTGGAAATTCAATGCAAAGGAAATAACATATTTTCTTAGTGACAGATGTTTCAGCTGTAGAAAGGGTGAAGTAATGGAGAAAAGACAAATGAAGCAATTGATTTTCATTTCAGTAAGCATTTATATAATCTCTTAGCATATACAACTTAGTAAATAACTATTTATATTAACTTATAATAACCCTTTACTCTTAATGACCATTTGAGGTTACATTGTATTTGTAAATAGTTGGACTTCCTCTCAATGCATAAAGTTTAGTAAAGGAGAAATCCCACGCTATGTTTGTTATTTTTTAACCAGTTAAGAGGAGAGGAATTATTGTCCAAAATAAATGAAGACTTAGCATATATATTTTATGGATTGTAATGGAAGTGCTTTTTGTGTCTCTGGGGGTTATTTTCTAGTAAGCAAAATCTAGGTCAATTTTTGACACTTTTTGTTAAAGGAAATAACACAAAAATATTTTTTACAAGATTTCAATTTATTACTTTGCAACTTCCTGTACTTTCTGCTCACTATGATTCTGGAATAATGGACAGCTATCAGACATTCCTTTTCCATGATATATCATTGATTCAAAATGCTAATGTCTTAGCTTTAACCAAGACCAAAATTGGTAAGGGTGGTTTCATGCTTCTCTCTTCTCATGGGAATAATATTGTCAAGACTATTATAATTCGTAACATTCTAATTGGAGCCTGGGGAAATACTCACAGGTAACAGTATAAGCCTGCTACTGTTCCATGAGAGACACATGCCTGTTAAGAAAATGTAAAATTAATTTTTTTTTTTTTTCATTGGCTACATGTAACGTATTTTATTTAGCCGGGCTTCTACTGATGGACATATACATTGTTCTAGTCTTTTGCCTCTAGAAGAAAAATGTTAAAGGAATCAGGCCATGTGTGTTGGCTCACATCTGTAATTCCAGGACTTTAGGAGGCTGCGGTGGGAGGATCACTGAGGCCAGGAGTTCCAGACCAGCCTGGGCAACAAAACAAGATCCTATCTCACTAAACAAAATTAAAATTTAACCAGGCATGGTGGCACACAACTGTAGTCCCAGCTACTCAAGGTGCTGAGGTGGGACGATGGCTTGAACCCAACTCCAGGAGTTTGAGGCTGCAGTGAGCTGTGGTTGCACCATTGTACTCCGGCCTGGATGACAGAGGAAGATTCTCTTTCTTTTTTTTTTTTTTTTTTATTATACTTTAAGTTCTAGGGTACATGTGCATAACGTGCAGGTTACATATGTATACATGTGCCATGTTGGTGTGCT
>NW_022301305.1:0-2316 GCF_002776525.5 Piliocolobus tephrosceles | reverse complement strand
CACCCATCAACTCGTCAGCACCCATCAATTCATCATTTATATCAGGTATAACTCCCCAATGCAATCCCTCCCCCCTCCCCCTCCCCATGATAGGCCCCAGTGTGTGATGTTCCCCTTCCCGAGTCCAAGTGATCTCATTGTTCAGTTCCCACCTATGAGTGAGAACATGCGGTGTTTGGTTTTCTCTTCTTGTGATAGTTTGCTAAGAATGATGGTTTCCAGCTGCATCCATGTCCCTACAAAGGACGCAAACTCATCCTTTTTTATGGCTGCATAGTATTCCATGGTGTATATGTGCCACATTTTCTTAATCCAGTCTGTCAATGATGGACATTTGGGTTGATTCCAAGTCTTTGCTATTGTGATTAGTGCCGCAATAAACATACGTGTGCATGTGTCTTTGTAGTAGCATAATTTATAATCTTTTGGGTATATACCCAGTAGTGGGATGGCTGGGTCATATGGTACATCTAGTTCTAGATCCTTGAGGAATCGCCATACTGTTTTCCATAATGGTTGAACTAGTTTACAATCCCACCAACAGTGTAAAAGTGTTCCTATTTCTCCACATCCTCTCCAACACCTATTGTTTCCGGATTTTTTAATGATTGCCATTCTAACTGGTGTGAGATGGTATCTCATTGTGGTTTTGATTTGCATTTCTCTGATGGCCAGTGATGATGAGCATTTTTTCATGTGTCTGTTGGCTGTATGAATGTCTTCTTTTGAGAAATGTCTGTTCATATCCTTTCCCCACTTTTGGATGGGGTTGTTTGTTTTTTTCTTGTATATTTGTTTGAGTTATTTGTAGATTCTGGAAATTAGCCCTTTGTCAGATGAGTAGATTGCAAAAATTTTCTCCCATTCTGTAGGTTTCCTGTTCACTCTGATGGTAGTTTCTTTTGCTGTGCAGAAGCTCTTTAGTTTAATGAGATCCCATTTGTCAATTTTGGCTTTTGCTGCCGTTGCTTTTGGTGTTTTAGACATGAAGTCCTTGCCCATGCCTATGTCCTGAATGGTACTACCTAGATTTTCTTCTAGGGTTTTTATGGTATTAGGTCTAAAATTTAAGTCTCTAATCCATCTTGAATTAATCTTCGTATAAGGAGTAAGGAAAGGATCCAGTTTCAGCTTTCTACTTATGGCTAGCCAATTTTCCCAGCACCATTTATTAAATAGGGAATCCTTTCCCCATTTCTTGTTTTTCTCAGGTTTGTCAAATATCAGATGGTTGTAGATGTGTGGCATTATTTCTGAAGGCTCCGTTCTGTTCCATTGGTCTATATCTCTGTTTTGGTACCAGTAGCATGCTGTTTTGGTTACTGTAGCCTTGTAGTATAGTTTGAAGTCAGGTAGCGTGACGCCTCCGGCTTTGTCCTTTTGACTTAGGATTGTCTTGGCAATACGGGCTCTTTTTTGGTTCCATATGAACTTTAAAGCAGTTTTTTCCAATTCGGTGAAGAAACTCATTGGTAGCTTGATGGGGATGGCATTGAATCTATAAATTACCTTGGGCAGTATGGCCATTTTCACAATATTGATTCTGCCTATCCATGAGCATGGTATGTTCTTCCATTTGTTTGTGTCCTCTTTGATTTCACTGAGCAGTGGTTTGTAGTTCTCCTTGAAGAGGTCCTTTACATCCCTTGTAAGTTGGATTCCTAGGTATTTTATTCTCTTTGAAGCAATTGTGAATGGAAGTTCATTTCTGATTTGGCTCTCTGCTTGTCTGTTACTGGTGTATAAGAATGCTTGTGATTTTTGCACATTAATTTTGTATCCTGAGACTTTGCTGAAGTTGCTTATCAGCTTAAGAAGATTTTGGGCTGAGACGATGGGGTTTTCTAAATACACAATCATGTCATCTGCAAACAGGGACAATTTGACTTCCTCTTTTCCTAACTGAATACCCTTGACTTCTTTCTCTTGCCTGATTGCCCTAGCCAGAACCTCCGACACTATGTTGAATAGGAGTGGTGAGAGAGGGCATCCCTGTCTTGTGCCAGTTTTCAAAGGGAACTTTTCCAGTTTTTGCCCATTCAGTATGATATTAGCTGTGGGTTTGTCATAAATAGCTCTTATTATTTTGAGGTACGTTCCATCAATACCGAATTTGTTGAGCGTTTTTAGCATGAAGGGCTGTTGAATTTTGTCAAAAGCCTTTTCTGCATCTATTGAGATAATCATGTGGTTCTTGTCTTTGGTTCTGTTGATATGCTGGATTACGTTGATTGATTTGCGAATGTTGAACCAGCCTTGCATCCCAGGGATGAAGCCCACTTGATCATGGTGGATAAGCTTTTTGATGTGCTGCTG
>NW_022301304.1:0-1919 GCF_002776525.5 Piliocolobus tephrosceles | reverse complement strand
CATCCCAGTTAAAAAGAAGTCCTATTACAAGGAGTAAGTTTTTTTTTTAAGTCATCCAAAACAATTGAGTAACTATCAATTCAAAAGTACTCTAGTATGACTGAAAGTTGCCAAATTCATTTTCATATGGACCTTTGAGTCTTGCCCGCTGCCATGGTACATCTGATACCATAAGCATTGCGTATGTTTCCTTTAGGTACTGGCTTTGATACAATGACCCATATCCTCTTGTCTCCTAACACCCTGCTATTCATCATTCATTCATTCATTCACTCATTCATTCATTCAGCATTTACTCTGATTCTACTATGTGTCAGGTTCCAAACTGAATAAAATACAGTCTCTATTATATAAGGAGCTCGAAGTCTACTAGGGAAAACAGACAAACAGACATACCTAGAACACACACTTTTGCAAAGATAAACACATGAAAAAAATTGTTTATAATATGTTAAGAGTTGTGGAGCCACTAAGACAGGAGCGGTCAGGGAGGGGAGAATCCCAGAAATCCTCATGCCATCTTCCTGTTAAAGCCTCTTTCCCCCATCCCAGGATAACTTACCCTGAATTCTTAGAACCTGAATTGCTTCTTTTGAAACTTAGTAATGGTTGCCATCATACCATATGTGCTCATTTGTATCAGGCTGCTGTTAATCCACATGATATTTTCAAGGTCTATCTATGTTGTTGCATGCAGCTGGAGCTTGTTTGTTGTTTTACAGTGTTCTTTTGTATGATAGTGTCACAATTAATTCAATCATTCCACTATCAGTGGGAATTTTGGTAGATTCTGGTTTTGGAATGTTACGAATAATCTTGCAATAACACTTTTTTGTAAATATATGTGCTTATTCCTATTGGGTATGCATTATAAAATTACTAGGGTATATTTCATGTGCGTATTTTTTTTAAAGATAAAGCTCAACAGTTTTCCAAAGTAGTAGTATAAATTCTATTTCCATGTAAAATACCATTTATAGAAATACGCCTCCATTGAGAGTTCTAGTTCGCCCACATCCTCATCAACACACAATGTTGAACTTAATCTCATCTTATCCTTTCTCTCCCAAATCTGGTTCTTCTACATCATAGTGACAGAGCTGCATTCCATATTTGTGTGTCTGCACTGACTTCTCTGTTTCAGTCTCTAAATTCAATAAAGCACAAAGCACAATTATTCTATTTCTAAATATGTTTCTAATGTATCACTTCTCCCTCCTCTGTTGTAACTTTCCTACTCTAAACAAACGCAATATCTCACTTGGGCGACTGCAGTCGCTTTTCAGCTAGTATTTCCTTTTTTTTCTCCCTTCAATCCAGTCTTCATACAGAGATCAATGGGGCATTTTGAGATGTGTTCAAAAGTAAATCATATTATTTGACATCTTCTTTAGAAACCCTTCATACAAATTGTACTATAATTCTAATGTTTTCAGGTTCATTCTTTAGTATGTATCGTAACATTATTCTTTTTATGGATAAATAGCATTCCATTGTATAGATATGCCACATTTTTGTTTATTATTTCTTTTTTGATACATATTTGTGTTATTCTCACCCTTTGGCTACTGTAAATGAGCTTCTATGAACATTAGTGTATGTTATCCTAAATGGAAGAAGCCAGACACAAAAGGCCACATATTATAGGATACCATTTATACAAAATATCCAGAGTAGACACATCTATAGCAAGAAAAAGCAGATTTGTGATTTACAGGAGCATGGAAGAGGAATAATAAGAGTCACTACTTAATGAGTATGAGAGTTCCATTCAGGGTAACAAAAGTTCAGAAATTAGATAATGGAGGTGGTTGAATAACACTGATTGGAGTTAATGCCAGAAAATCAAACACTTTAAATACTAGATTTTATGTATATTTTACTACAATAAAATTAGATTATACTGAGGGTTGCACAAC
>NW_022301302.1:0-2516 GCF_002776525.5 Piliocolobus tephrosceles | reverse complement strand
CGCTGTTCAGCAATATTCTATCTTCTGCAACCTCTGCTGCTGATACCTAGGCAAACAGGGTCTGGAGTGGACCTCAAGCAATCTCCAACAGACCTATAGCTGAGGGTCCTGACTGTCAGAAGGAAAACTATCAAACAGGAAGGACACCTATATCAAAACCCCATCAGTACGTCACCATCATCAAAGACCAGAGACAGATAAAACCACAAAGAAGGGGAAAAAGCAGGGCAGAAAAGCTGGAAATTCAAAAAATAAGAGCGCATCTCCTCCTGCAAAGGAGCACAGCCCATCACCAGCAATGGATCAAAGCTGGTCAGAGAATGATTTTGATGAGATGAGAGAAGAAGGCTTCAGTCCATCAAACCTCTCAGAGCTAAAGGAGGAATTACGTACCCAGCGCAAAGAAACTAAAAATCTTGAAAAAAGAGTGGAAGAATTGACAGCTAGACTAATTAATGCAGAGAAGGTCATAAACGAAATGACAGAGATGAAAACCATGACACGAGAAATACGTGACAAATGCACAAGCTTCAGTAACCGACTCAATCAACTGGAAGAAAGAGTATCAGCGATGGAGGATCAAATGAATGAAATGAAGCGAGAAGAGAAACCAAAAGAAAAAAGAAGAAAAAGAAATGAACAAAGCCTGCAAGAAGTATGGGATTATGTAAAAAGACCAAATCTACATCTGATTGGGGTGCCTGAAAGTGAGGGGGAAAATGGAACCAAATTGGAAAACACTCTACAGGATATCATCCAGGAGAACTTCCCCAACCTAGCAGGGCAGGCCAACATTCAAATTCAGGAAATACAGAGAACGCCACAAAGATACTCCTCCAGAAGAGCAACTCCAAGACACATAATTGCCAGATTCACCAAAGTTGAAATGAAGGAAAAAATCTTAAGGGCAGCCAGAGAGAAAGGTCGGGTTACCCACAAAGGGAAGCCCATCAGACTGACAGCAGATCTCTCGGCAGAAACTCTACAAGCCAGAAGAGAGTGGGGGCCAATCTTCAACGTTCTTAAAGAAAAGAATGTTAAACCCAGAATTTCATATCCAGCCAAACTAAGTTTCATAAGTGAAGGAGAAATAAAATTCTTTACAGATAAGCAAATGCTTAGAGATTTTGTCACCACCAGGCCTGCCTTACAAGAGACCCTGAAGGAAGCCCTAAACATGGAAAGGAACAACCGGTACCAGCCATTGCAAAAACATGCCAAAATGTAAAGACCATCGAGCCTAGGAAGAAACAGCATCAACTAATGAGCAAAATAACCAGTTAATATCATAATGGCAGGATCAAGTTCACACATAACCATATTAACCTTAAATGTTAATGGACTAAATGCTCCAATGAAAAGACACAGACTGTCAAACTGGATAAAGAGTCAAGACCCATCAGTCTGCTGTCTTCAGGAGACCCATCTCACATGCAGAGACATACATAGGCTCAAAATAAACGGATGGAGGAAGATCTACCAAGCAAATGGAGAACAAAAAAAAGCAGGGGTTGCAATCCTAGTCTCTGATAAAACAGACTTTAAACCATCAAAGATCAAAAGAGACAAAGAAGGCCATTACATAATGGTAAAGGGATCAATTCAACAGGAAGAGCTAACTATCCTAAATATATATGCACCCAATACAGGAGCACCCAGATTCATAAAGCAAGTCCTTAGAGACTTACAAAGAGACTTAGACTCCCATACAATAATAATGGGAGACTTCAACACTCCTCTGTCAACATTAGACAGATCAACGAGACAGAAAGTTAACAAGGATATCCAGGAATTGAACTCATCTCTGCACCAAGCAGACCTAATAGACATCTATAGAACTCTCCACCCCAAGTCAATAGAATATACATTCTTCTCAGCACCACATCACACTTATTCCAAAACTGACCACATAATTGGAAGTAAAGCACTCCTCAGCAAATGTAAAAGAACAGAAATTATAACAAACTGTCTCTCAGACCACAGTGCAATCAAACTAGAACTCAGGACTAAGAAACTCAATCAAAACCGCTCAACTACATGGAAACTGAACAACCTGCTCCTGAATGACTACTGGGTACATAACGAAATGAAAGCAGAAATAAAGATGTTCTTTGAAACCAATGAGAACAAAGATACAACATACCAGAATCTCTGGGACACATTTAAAGCAGTGTGTAGAGGGAAATTTATAGCACTAAGTGCCCACAAGAGAAAGCAGGAAAGATCTAAAATTGACACTCTAACATCACAATTAAAAGAACTAGAGAGGCAAGAGCAAACACATTCAAAAGCTAGCAGAAGGCAAGAAATAACTAAGATCAGAGCAGAACTGAAGGAGATAGAGACACAAAAAACCCTCCAAAAAATCAATGAATCCAGGAGTTGGTTTTTTGAAAAGATCAACAAAATTGACAGACCGCTAGCAAGGCTAATAAAGAAGAAAAGAGAGAGGAATCAAATAGACGCAATAAAAAATGATAAAGGGGATATCACCACCGACCCCACAGAAATACAAA
>NW_022301301.1:375-3495 GCF_002776525.5 Piliocolobus tephrosceles | reverse complement strand
AATCTATTTATTTTTATTTATTTATTTAATTTTTTTTTTTTTTTTTTCTAACCAAATTAGTCGGTAATAACTCCCATTTTTTATTTCTGAAAATGAAAATAAAATTTGAATTACTTAAGTAAGTAAAATTACTTTCTTCTTTTTTATTCTTCACATAACTTTTTATAGATAAAATATTTTTAGCCTTTTCTATTTTGTTTATAAATTCATAGTTCTGCATATAAAGAATAGTAAGCAAAAAAAAAGAAGAAACAATACAAATTATAAATTATAAATTATTATTTGTAAATGAGTATACATATGTGCATGTGCTACAATTCATGTGTTCACATATAGGTATGCATTTTTAACAATACAATTTTAAGATCATTTTTGTGTATAATAATTACTTTAGTTGTATAAATTTCGTAATAAATAAATTTGTACAACAACAACAGCAATACTATTATTACAAATAGGGTTGTTAAATAGTAGGTGCTTATGATGTTGTTATCTACCAAAAAAAAAAAAATAAAAAAAAATGAAAAAAAATGAAAAAAAATGAAAAAAAATGAAAAAAAATAAAAAAAAATAAAAAAAAATGAAAAAAAATGAAAAAAAATGAAAAAAAATGAAAAAAAATGAAAAAAAATAATTGAACGAGCGAACAGAGAAATAGCAAGCAACTAAATGAACAATTTGACTAACTAAATAATAAAAGCAAATAATGTTTTTATATACATTATAACAAGTTTTTTTTTCATGTTTTTCTTTTCTTTTTTTTTTTTTTTTTTTTTTTTATTTACTTTTTAATAACAACACTTCTAATAAAAGTAGAACAAGGTAAATGACCATTATAAATATATCTAGTTTACACAAATAAGAAAAGACAAATGTTTTTTTTATTTTTTTCTTGTATTCGTCTGTAAGAATCTTAAAATGAGTATATATACACATGTATACATAAAGTATATAAAAGTAGTGCCACCAAATGAACAATCAACATATTTATGTGTATATATATATATATGTTTTTTTTTAACCAATTTTATAACACCATTATTTTTTTAACTAAAAAATTGAATAATATTTTGATTAAGAATGTACATGTACATTTAATCATAAGTTATTTAATAATTTTTTTTTTTTTAAGTTTACAAACTCTACCATTGTGATTCATTTATTTAATAAAAATGACAACTATATACATGTATTTGTCTTCCTTAGTCATATCTTAATTATATATTCGTAATAAATTAATATATATGCGCACATATACATATTTATGTCTATATACCTGTAATTCCTTTTTTATTGTCCTACTAAATGTAGCATAGTCAATTTCGTCTAATCGTTTATTCATCACATTGTTCATCATTTTTCAAAAAAAAAATAAAATAAAATAAAACAATTCAACGTAAATTAAAACTGATAGGTTTTTTGTATTTTGCATGATGACCTGTGCATATTTCTATATGTATACATAAATATGTACATGTATGTATATATATATATATGTACACCTGATCTACTTAGAACATGTTAATTTTTACCCCCAGATAAAGGCTATTTTTTTAAAAAATAAAATGTACATTTTTTTATATGAAAAGTGTAAAAAAAATGGAGATGTAAGTGTTAGTTTTTGTGTAATTTTTTTTTTATACTGAAATCGTTTTTTTTTTTTATATACATATTATACATACATATGCATATGTAAACTTATTACGAAAAAATAAACTGGTGATTGTATAAACATGCAAATATACACAAATTCATAAAAAAATGTTTGTAAAAACAAATTTATCATGCAAAATATATATTTGTATATGCAGGATGATGGTAATATATAAATGAAAAAAAAGGAAAAAAAAAAAAAAAAAATAATAATTGATTACATTTAATTTGATTTATTCTAAAATATATATATATTTTTCTTTTATTTTTCCTATTCGTTTATGTGGTCGAAAATATAACTTTTTTTTTTTTTTTTTTTTTTTTTTTCTGATATAAGCATATAATACGTATAATCACATACGTCTGTGCAATTTATATATATATATATATATATATATATTTAAACATATATAAATTTAGAGGCTTTTATATTTTCACGCGTTTAAAGCGATTACATTTTTCTATATTTTCCTTTTCTTTTTTTTCTTTCTTTTTTTTAAACACTTTTTGCAGATCATTGTTTTCGAACAAAATTTACGCACTTTTTTTTTTTTTTTTTTTTTTTAAACAAATGTATATGTATAGAAAAAAAATGTTTTATATTAATTGTGTACATATGTATACTTACACGGCTACACGTGTTTCACATTTTATATTATTATTTTTATTTTCCTTATTTTTTTTTTACAATGAACTGTTAAAAAAAAAAAAGCACTTGATTGATTCAACATCGTACCTAGTTTCCTTTTTTAATTAAATGTCTACCAGTATAAATAAAAGTCTATAAAAAAAATGTGCTATTTAAAAGTGCTCGCAGTTTATTCAACTTATACATTTTTTTAATAATTAACAGCTAATAATTAACAGTTAATAATTTTTTTTTTTTTTTATTTTTTTTTTTTTTTTAACACTGAATAAAATAACATACACATTTTCTAAAATATAAAGTGAATGCTTTTAATTTTTATTAGTTGTCTTTTATCACTTCTTAAAAAAATAAAAATAAAAAAATAAAACACCTAATTTTATACGAAATCTGGAAACCTAACAATTTTTTTTTGTTCTCCTATACTGTTGGTTTTTATTTTAACAATAATATGTAAGAGTATGTATATATATATATATATATATATATATATATGTACGCAATTTTGAAAAAAATTCTAACCTTTATACTGTTTACTTAGGATTTAAAACAAGAACACGTTGCCAGTTTGTGCGCATATACCCATGTAAAGGTTTTTTTCGTATTAATACCTACGCATGATTAGTATATATATACACTGGTAATAAATACGTAAATTTTTTTTTTTTTTTTTTTTTTTTTTAATTATCTTAACAGTACAGGTTAATTTGTTTGTTGTTTGGCTTGATTTTTTTATCATTATTTTTCAAATATTCCTTAACAGGACAAGCCAAAGTGTGTGTGTGTGTTTTTTTTTTTTTTTTTTTTTTTTTTTTTTTTTT
>NW_022301301.1:0-275 GCF_002776525.5 Piliocolobus tephrosceles | reverse complement strand
TTTTTTTTTTTTTTTTTTTTTTTTTTTTTTTTTTTTTTTTTATTTTCAGTTTGTACTTTTAAGTACGCCGTTTGAATAATTCTATTTATTTTTATTTTACGCACACTTTTGTTATTTTACGAAAATTATTTATTTATGAACAAATTTAAATAATTTTGCTTTTCACGCATTACTGCTTTATTACTGTTTTTCTTTTTTTTTTTTTTGTATGTGTTAACTTTTTTAAAAATATATATATATATATATATATATGTATATATTTGCCAGCTATTTTT
>NW_022301300.1:551-1028 GCF_002776525.5 Piliocolobus tephrosceles | reverse complement strand
AAAGTCATAAGCAAAACTAAAGGAACACCAGAAGAAAATAATTTATACCTTCTATCAATTACTTCTAGCCTGTACTTTGTTCTTGTATATTTTTTTGTAATATAACTTATTAACATTTTCATATTGTTATGTACGAAGTAGACCGTGTATGTATGTGTATGTATGTATGTATGTATGTACATATATATCTCTATATACATATGAATGTATGTAATAAAAAAAATATATACATGTACATATACTCACTTTATGTTTATGCTTTTATTTGTGTAAAGGCCATAGCAAAACATCAAAAGGAGCAACTTTATTTTTTTTTAACTTTATTATATGAGGCATATTTTCGCAAATAAAATATTTATAAAAAAAAAAAAAAAAAAAAAAATGCATAAACACTTTGAAAACAAATTAAAGGGACGACCGAAATTGTGTGATATATATTTGTTCTCACGTTCGTATGTACGTATATTAACATAGTAA
>NW_022301300.1:0-451 GCF_002776525.5 Piliocolobus tephrosceles | reverse complement strand
ATATGTTGTGATCGTGTGTTTCTAATTTTATACTGTAAATCTATTATAAATGTCCCTATACTAATAGTTAAAGTCATAAGCAAAACTAAAGGAACACCAGAAGAAAATAATTTATACCTTCTATCAATTACTTCTAGCCTGTACTTTGTTCTTGTATATTTTTTTGTAATATAACTTATTAACATTTTCATATTGTTATGTACGAAGTAGACCGTGTATGTATGTGTATGTATGTATGTATGTATGTACATATATATCTCTATATACATATGAATGTATGTAATAAAAAAAATATATACATGTACATATACTCACTTTATGTTTATGCTTTTATTTGTGTAAAGGCCATAGCAAAACATCAAAAGGAGCAACTTTATTTTTTTTTAACTTTATTATATGAGGCATATTTTCGCAAATAAAATATTTATAAAAAAAAAAAAAAAAAAAAAAA
>NW_022301292.1:2517-4327 GCF_002776525.5 Piliocolobus tephrosceles | reverse complement strand
TGTATCCTTCTGAAATAAACTTTTTCTTCTCTTTTAATGGTTCTTTCTGTGATGAAATTGGAATAATTACTTCGGTTAACTTTTCCACTTCTAAATTAGAGCCACCTGGATAAACTGTATGTTTCTTTTTTTCAAAAGCAAAGCTTTTTAAAATGTGACTTTTTTTCCTACTCCCTTATAATCTCTGTCCCATCAACTCTGCGGAAATCATTGACTTCATTTCTGTTACCCCATACCTTCAGCTCAAAGTCAATATCAATTCTGTGTCCCACTTAGGTGGGGATCATAACAAACACTATATTTCTCTAGTTCAAAAATGTTTCTTCCCTGTGTTATTTTCCTTCTCTTTCTGCTGTCTCATAAGAGATAGACAGTGAATTGCCTCAAGCAAAGGTATTCAAGGTTGAATCCTGCATAAGGATGTCACCGAGACGGCCACTTCAAGGGACGTCTTTTCCTCATTAGCGCAAAGGGGCCATATGCTCACCAAGCTGTGCATACATATATTTGCATCTGTTCGGAATGAGACACCTTTTTTTCAGTTTGAATAAATACCCTGTCCTAGAGTTTTAGGTGTAGTTGTACAATTTTTTAGAGTTCCATATCAGTTAGGGATTTTTATGGCAAACAATAAAAATTGACTCTGGTTAACTTAAGGACAGAAAAGGCATTTGCTGTAAGATATTGGAGTAGCTGAGAGAATCGTTCAGAATGACACCACCAGTGTACCACTGAAACAGCAGCAGCAGGAAAAGCAGAATTTGCCAAGAGCTGACATTTCTGCTGTTTTGTCATAACTGTAGTTTTACAGATAAGTTATAACTTATCTGGGGAGATTATGATTAGCACACTACCAAAAATATGTATTTTTTAAATTTTCAGGAGGCAGTTAATGATTCAGAATAAGAGAATTTTGACTCTTAGGAAACTGTTCTTGCTGTTGCAATGTCACATACATCATGCCTTTGTTTAGTTTGGAAAAAAATGTAACTTTTCTCTAAAATATATCTAAAATATATTCTCTAAAATACATTCTCTAAAATACTCCCTACAACTTTTACAATTTAGGATGATGCGGTCTGTATCAGCATGGAAGCATTATGTTCTTTCCTTTTTTTAAAAAAAATTTTTATTATACTTTAAGTTCTAGGGTACATGTGCACAACATGCAGGTTTGTTACATATGTATACATGTGCCATGTTGGTGTGCTGTACCCATTAACTTGTCATTTACATTTGGTATATCTCCTAATGCTATCCCTCCCCCCTTTCCCTACCCCACGACAGACCCTGGTGTGTGACGTTCCCCTTCCTGTGTCCAGGTGTTCTCATTGTTCAATTCCCACCTGTGACTCAGAACATGCGGTGTTTGGTTTTTTGTCCTTGCGATAGTTTGCTGAGAATGATGGTTTCCAGCTGCATCCATGTCCCTACAATGGACATGAACTTATCCTTTTTTATGGCCGCATAGTATTCCATAGTGTATATGTGCCACATTTTCTTAATCCAGTCTGTCACTGATGGACAATTGGGTTGGTTCGAAGCCTTTGCTATTGTGAATAATGCCACAGTAAACATACGTGTGCATCATCATTATATTCTTTTCAATTGTAAAGGTTATAATGTTTACATAATCTAGCTACCCAATAAGAACACAGAAAGTTCAGGTAAGCCAAGCAAGATGGGCAGCAGTGTCAATGCCCAAACATGTTCTCTTATTTTCTTTTCTCTGACCCTTAAAATAACTTCTTGAGAACATTTAAAATAAATTTTTACATTCAAGCATGAATTTTACTTATGGTTGATTCTG
>NW_022301292.1:0-2417 GCF_002776525.5 Piliocolobus tephrosceles | reverse complement strand
TTCCTTTACTTTCTAATGTATAAAATACAATAATTATGATACCTAACTCAAGATTTTTCTCCAAGGCGTGATAAGATAACGAGGGTTTCTGGAACACAGAAATCAAATCAAGAAATAATAGTTTCCTGAAATTACAGTAGGCAAGTAGGGGCCAACATCTGGAAAAGGAAAGATGCAGTGAACTCTCACACCTAGTATGAGCCAGGCATGTGGTTATTTGCATTGTGTGTATGACAAAACTTTTTTCAATGTAGATAATAACCTTGTGAGTTGACTATAAATATCCTTGCTTTATGGCTAGAAAATATAGGTCTCGAAAGGTGAAATAATTTGCCCAAAATGATATTCTACTCAGGTAGTGAGGATAGGAAAGTTTTTGAATTAGTCACAAAGTCATTAATAATAATTAGATACCAAAAGTGAATAAGAATTGTAATGTTAGATTGAGGTGTGCTTTCTCATCTCTGCTCTACCCTTATGTATATGGTGAACACATACATTCACTGTGTGTTTTTATGAGAGGTAGAGATGGAGCTTGCTTTTAAAGGACAACTTGCCTGTGGGTATCAAGTTAATCAATGAAGGCATTTACTACAAAATCGAATTGCTTTTAAAGATATATCAAAAAATTAAAATAACGTGGAAATATTAATGCATTAGAGATTGTACTGGGTCCACATTCATTATCAGATGTAACTAACTTTTTAAAAAATTTATTATACTTTAAGTTCTGGGATACATGTGCAGAGTATGCAGGTTTGTTACATAGGTACACATGTGCCATGGTGGTTTCCTACACCCATCAACCCATCACCTACATTAGGTATCTCTCCTAATGCTAACCCTCCCCCAGCCCCCCAAGCCCCCGACAGACCCCGGTGTGTGCTGTTCCCCTCCCCAGGTCCATGTGTTCTCATTGTTTAACTCCCACTTCTGAGTGAGAACATGTGGTGTTTGGTTTTCTGTTGTTGTGTTAATTTGCTCTGGATGATGGTTTCCAGCTTCATCCGTGTCCCTGCAAAGGACATTAACTCATCTTTTTTATGGTTGTATAGTATTTCATGTTGTATATGTGCTACATTTTCTTTATCCACTCTATCATTGATGGGGATTTGGGTTGGTTTCAAGTCTTTGCTACTGTGAACAGTGCTGCAATAAACATATGTGTGTGAGTTGGTATCGCATTGTGGTTTTGACTTGCATTTCTCTAATGACCAGTGATGTTGAGCTTTTTTTCATATGTTTGTTGGCCACATAAATGTCTTATTTGAAAAGTGTCTGTTCATATCCTTCACCCACTTTTTGATGGGGTTGTTTGATTTTTTCTTGTAAATGTGTTTGAGTTCTTTGTAGGTTCTGGATGTTAGAACTTTGTCAGATGGATAGATTGCAAACATTTTCTCCCATTCTGCAGGTTGTCTGTTCATTCTGATGATAGCTTCTTTTGCTGTGCAGGTCTTTAGTTTAGGTCCCATTTGTCAATTTTGGCTTCTGTTGCCATTGCTTTTAGTGTTTTAGTCATGAAATCTTTACCCATGCCTATATCCTGAATGGTATTGCCTAGGTTTTCTTCTAGGATTTTTATGGTTTTAGGTCTTATGTTTATGTCTTTAATCCATCTTGAGTTACTTTTTGTATAAGGTGTAAGGAGTGGTCCAGTTTCAGTTTTCTGCATATGGCTAGCCAGTTTTCCCAACACCATTTATTAAATAGGGAATCCTTTCCCCATTGCTTGTTTTTGTCAGGCTTTTCAAAGATCAGATGGTTGTAGATGTGTGGCATTATTTCTGAGGCCTCTGTTCTGCTCCATTGATCTATATATCTGTTTTGGTACCAGTATCATGCTGTTTTGGTTACTGTAGCATTGTAGCATAATTTAAAGGCAGGGAGCGTGATGCCTCCAGCTTTGTTCTTTTTACTTAGGATTGTCATGGCTATACAGGCTCTTTTTTGCTTCCATTTGAAATTTAGAGTAGTTTTTTTCTAATTCTATGAAAAGTCAATGGTAGCTTGATGGGGGTAGCATGAGTATCTAAATTACTTTGGGCAGTATGGCCATTTTCATGATATTGATTCTTCCTATCCGTGAGAATGGAATGTTTTTCCATTTGTTTGTGTCCCCTCTGGTTTCCTTGAGCAGTGGTTTGTAGTTCTCCTTGAAGAGGTCCCTCACATCCCTTATAAGTTGTATTACTAGGTATTTTATTTTGTTTGTAGCAATTCTGAATGGGAGTTCACTCATGATTTGACTCTTTGTCTATTATTAGTGTATAGGAATGTTTGTGATTTTTACACATTGATTTTTTTATCCTGAGACTTTGCTGAAGTTGCTTCTCAGCCTAAGGAGATTTTGGACCGAGACAATGGGGTTTTCTAAATATACAATCATGCCATCTGCAAACAGAGACAATTTTTTT
>NW_022301290.1:245-7319 GCF_002776525.5 Piliocolobus tephrosceles | reverse complement strand
AAAAAAAAAAAAAAAAAAAAAAAGAAAACTCTAGAAAACCATAAAGGTATGAAAGAGAAAAAAGTGGAAAGAAGGGCACAGTCACAAACATGGTTTTCAGCTTTTAGTGACACAGGCTACAAGTCAGAGACACCAGCTAACTGATGTGATGTTGGTTCACCTTACCCTGCTCAGTTAATCTTGCTAGCAATTAAAAATTCTGAGACTTATTGGCTTATATACTCATGCCTTTTGAAATTTTCAGGATATAATGAGGAAGTTTAAGATATCAACATGGAAAATATTATGAAGCAGATGACAAACACTGGGGGGAAAATGATCAGATTTGCATCTTGCTTTTGACTACTCACTAGCTGTGCTTCCTTGGAAAAATTTTTATAATCCTCTGTGCCTCTGATATTTTTATATGTAAAGTGGGGAAAATAATAGAAGCTAATACAGGGTTGTTGTGAGTGTTAAATGTTATATCCACATAAAGTTATTAGAACAGTGAATATTTAACAAATCATTTATATTTATCATATGCATAGCAATGATAAAACATTCAGTAGAGTTAGAGTAATTCAATAAAATATACTTCTCTTCATTTTTGTTTCAGAGTTATGAATAAAACATCTGTGATAAATCTTTTGTAAATTGTATTAGATTCTAATAAGTTTACACCTACACCCATATATACACACACATATACTGTAAAATAAGTGGAATAATTGTTAAATACTGCATGAACTGAATGTTTATGCCTTCCTCAAAATTCATATGTTGACAATCTAATCTCTAGTTTGGTGGTATTTGAAGGTAAGGCTTTTGGGAGGTAATGAGGGTTAGATTAGGAGTTGACTGTGGAGATCCCATAATGGGATTAAATGTCTTTTTCAATAGAGGAAGAGATTTGAGATTTCTTTTTCTGCATGAAGGTACCATGGAAGGGCCATGTGAAGACATAACCAGGATAAAGGCCCTCACCAAGAACTCCATCATGCTAGCATCCTGTTCTTGGACTTCCAGACTCCAGAATGAGAGGTAAATTTCTGTTGTTTGAGCCACTCATTTACGCTAATTTGCTACAGCAGCCTGAGTTGACTAAAATGAACACTAAGTCAATCTTAATTAATTGTAGTTACAGTCAAGTAAAATATTTAAGTGATGAATCATGAATATCTACAAACATAATAATTTGGATATTTATTTTCATGTGAGTCAGTGGGTATTATAATTACTGTATTTATAGATTATGTTTGTATTTTTCCTCAGGTTCACTAAAAATAGAAATTCACCAAAATGTAGCAATGTTATGAAAAATCAGTGTATATGAAAGTTTAACTGTGTATCACCTTTGCTATACAAATCATAAAATAGACACAGTGAGAAAGTTTTCATGGAAAAACCTATATAAATCTATGCATTTGACCTTCACTATACCATATATTTTTAAATGTGTAAAAAAAGATTTAAAAGTTTTTAAAGCTTAAATGAATTCAGAAATTTTCATATTTATAAATATATATAGGAGTGATTCCTGAAATCACAAAGGAAATTAAAATTTAATTTCAAAGTCATAACTTAGTCTATTCTTTTATTTAAAAGTGTAGATGTTATAATTTATTTATTATGTATATATTTATTTATTTCATAATAAATAGGGATTAATGCCTTTAAGTTATACAACTAATTGAGATTCGTTTTATATTTCTGTTTTTAGTAATTGATTCTAACTCCTCTTTAAGATTTATATCTGTAGAATGCTGTGTTTATCACTTCACACGTGTATGTATATTTTCTAATCTCTTTGTTAACACTGTATTTCAGTGTATTTCTGTTGAGGTTTTGATTTATGTTTTGGTCAAACTACATATTTTTAAGAAGTGACCTTTTGATTTGATTGTTTAGCTGACTTTAATGCTAATAAGATGGGGATGAGGTGTCTAATGAACTTGTGTATGGGAATAATGATAGATGGCTTATTTGGAATTCTACAGATGCAGCACTGCCAGGCCTGCTAAGGAGTCTTTGGATCCTAATTTGGAGAACAGTTTTATTGATTACAGGGAGAGGGAACTTTTTAATCATTTTTATGCACTGTATTGCCTGAGGTAACAAAAATCCATTAAACAAGGATTATAAACCTTGTTTTAAACTAGATCCTAAATTGTTTCTTGATATATAGTCAACATAAGCTCTGTAAGATCAATCACAGTTACTAAGGCGTATTAATATCAACTTGTTAGATTTTAATTGCTCACATGCCTGACCCTCTGAGGTGTAGGTGTTCATAAGGCTAAATTACTTTTCTCCCAGATAGGAGTTTCAGTTTAGGTTTGGGCTTTTTACCTGCTATACGGCATCTTAACTACTCTAATATTTATTTGCTTTTAATCCTGATGTCTTTGTCTGCATAAAAGATAATTTACTAACAGTCAGAAATTTGTATTATTTTATACAATTTTTAAAGGGTTAAGATTTTTCCAAACATTTATTTGAAGTGTTAAAATATCTTTGTGAGTCTGCATGTGCACACACACGCACCCACATACACCAGAACACACAAACTCATATTCCACGTGGATGTATCTTTACAGAATTCTGACTGGTTTTAAGCACTGAAATTAACTTTATGATACGTTGTTGATTATATTTATATTCTTGTCAGGGCCTTACTATTTCTGAATCAACTCCTAATTGTAACATTATTCCTAAGAGAAAATAAGATAGGTTTTATGGTAATTTGATTTATAATAAGCTTTTAGAAAATAAACTGTATCTTTCTGTAAGTTAGGAGTAATATCAGAAGTTATACCAAGAGTGTGGTTCATGTGAATACAACTCTGTCATATTGTAATTCTCTGTAGCTATATCTCTAACCTTCACTGTGTTTTAATTCTCAATTTATACCCACAGCGCTCATTTGAGTCATTGACCTTTTTGCAGGGAATATGTTTTCTTTGCATTTAAGTCTCCAGAACTCAGCATAATTCCTGGCAAATGGTAGACATTCTGTAGATTGATTGAATGGATGCATGGATGCACATCATGAATATTTGGGACAGATTAATCTGGCATGTTGAGATAATTAAAAAGGAATAACAGTTGTTGAGTTTTTTATAGGAGACTGAGGCAAATTTCCAAACAGAAAATAATGGAAGATGGAAGGTGACCAACAAGAAGGTAGTCTAAATAACAGTAGGACAAAGGGCAGATAAAAGGAGACATTATTGAAATAAATAATAAAAAGTCCATTTGTGTGACTTCACTTATGCTTGTTTCTATACCTAGACATGATAAAATCTTTCCATAGCCCTACTTAAAATATCCCTGTTCTGAAAGAGAAACTAATAGCTCATTTATTCCATTAAGGTTTTCTGCATACTAGTGGCAAACCTATTGAAATATTGATTTTATTGTAAGGTATACGTTCAATACTAGAAGGCAATGTTAAAAATTTTAGTCGTAAAAGGTTATTTTAATGTATCTAATGCATGCCAATTAACTAGTAAACCTCCGATCTCCATCATGCTAGCACCCTGTACTTGCACTTCCAGACTCCAGAATGAGAAGTAAATTTCTGTTGTTTGAGCCACTCAATTGCGCTAATTTGCTACAGCAGCCTGAGTTAACTAAAATGAACACTAAGTCAATCTTAATTCAATTAATCTTAATTAATAAGATTATTATTTGCTGATTTGTTCACATAAATTGAAATAAATGGCTAAAAACCACCAAATATTAATGTCTTGTTTCTTGCACACTTCTTTTAACTTTGATTTAGCTGCTGATCCAAGTAACTCAACCAAAAATATTTAAACATTAAATCAAATGCTACCCACAGTAACTAACTTATTAATGGTAATGTTACGTATATATTTTTAACTTCTTATAATTTTAGTATTCCTATAAACTGGTACAATTCCATGTACTTAAAATATTTCATGTAAGATCAGAAATGCAAAACTATTATATAGTAAATGTGTTTATTTGCTTCAAATTTTGAATTATTTTAAGATATATAAGTTTCTAGGCTTTCTTAGAGGCATGTATGAACATAATTAATTAGTACTGATGTACTATGAAAAGTCATGCCACCTATGTTTAAACAAAGGAAAATAAATTACTCACAAAGCTGTAAGAAATGAATATTGAATTTAATTTAGTTTTCTCATATGTCTCCATATGCTGATTATAAGTCAATGCCATTCTATGATTCCTTTATGGAACATACACACACATACCCACAGCCCCCAGAGCCCCACCAGCACCCACCTCACACACACACTTGCATGTCCACATGCACATGCATGAGCTTTAGCGAGTTGGAACCTAATGTTTCCACCAAACTTTGGTCAAGTTGTTGCCTACTATGTGTGTATAGGAAGTTTATCTTGACTGAGTACCTTTTAACAAGTTGATTATGAACACTGGAATTCATCAACTATAGTTATCTTTTCTTATAATTATCAGATTTTTATTGTATTTTACTCTGTATTATTGAACTATTATTAAGGAACGGGAAAAAAGCACTTTGGGATGAGCTGTATGTTCCACGTAATTCAATATTTAGAATTTGTTAGAGGAGTCACTCAAGTGAATAATTGTCCTGCTTGTTACTGTCACATAACTTCCTTTTATCTATTCACCCACATATCTTTCAGTTTAACAATGTGACATTTCTATATACATCTTTTCTTCTTTTTTATTTTTTTTTAAGAGAGGACTTCACTCTGTCACCCAGGATGGAGTACAGTAGCACAATCCCAACACACTGCAACCTCAGCCTTCCAGGCTCAAGCAATCGTCCCACTTTAGCCTCCTGAGTAACTGGGACCATAGCTGCACCACATCCGGCTAATTTTTGTATTTTTTTGTGGAGACGGGGTTTTGCCATGTTGCCCAGGCTGAACATTTCTATATATTTAATATCACATCTTCTTTAGATGTTAAGCTTTGCCTAAGTGTTGCATGGATTTGTAGAAAGAAAGTCCCTGAAAGGTCACATAGACTTTGACCAAAATGAAAACTTAGCAGAAGGTCACATACTCATTGGTGACCTGGGGACAGACTCATTTTCAAAGTCTGACAGACTCCAAAACTCAATCATTATCTTAAGTACAGAAGGACACAATCCTCAAGCACTGAGTATTGGATATCCAGAAAAAATGTTACATGATTTAACCTGAAGTTCAACTTACGTATGTAAACTGTTTTCGTAAAAAAAAAAAAAAAAAAAAATTATCTTGGATGCATAGAAAAGCCAAAACCTACTAGAAATACTAAATACTAAAATTATGTAATATGTGTTGCATTTTTAAAGCTCTCTTATTATATCTTAATTCATATAGAGAGGGAATATTTATACACAATATTTTTTAACCTTTAAAAAGATATTAAAAGCACAAAACAGCCTTTACAGTTTTTTTTTTTTAATATTTCACAAATATTGTTCAGTTTCTGGTGCCTTAAGGGTATTGTGATATATTTTGGGTGGTCGACAGGGTAGATACTCCCCTTGCCTTTCAGAACTTGCATTACTATACAGACATTTAAAAATTATTACAAGAAAGAGGCTTGAATGTGATAGGAGTGGGAAAGAGGAGGCTAACAAATGTATTATTGTTTTGATTTTATAAAATTGACAATGAGAACATGTTTTTACTCAGAAGTTCAGAAAGAGCACACATTCTTAAGTGAGAAAGATACACCAGACTGTTTAGGCAGATCACGCAAATAAACCCAGATTTCAAAAGTTGGAATTGTTATAGCCAGTATATACAGAGGTATGTAGGAAAACCAGAAGATGAAGTCAGTTTGGCATGAAAGGAGAAAAGTTCAGTTTTATCATGAAGTAATCTTGATTACAACATGAGCGAAGCAAATTTAAGTAAAAATATCCATGATACATTGATCAGTGTTGAGATAGGAAAGAATGGCTAAAGAAAGAATACCAGTATAGATGTGAATTTAAAAATCACTAATATATTTTGAACTCTCTTTGCAGTTGCTGAATTAAAAAAGAAGAGAGATAAAAATTAAAGGACAGAGCTTATATACAACATAAGATATAGGAAAGGAACAGGGTTTCAACTTTATATTTAAAATGCGATAATGTTGGGCTCATACTTCATTAATTTATTAATACTACTGCATGCTATTTCATTAATTATAAAATTTCAAAATACATTAAAGAACAAGATGAGTATGGAATTATTCTTTTTCATTAAAAAGACTATTAAAAAAATCATTCTAAAACATCCCTTATTTTCTTTATATCAAGAAATCATAAACAAAAATTTAAAAAGCAAGGTAATAAAACAAACTATGTTTGTCAGATGTATGCAGAAAGTGGAACTTGAAAAATAAAGATATATACATATAAAAGAGACACACCAGGGTATTGACAACAATTCATTTGATTATATTTATTTCAGCAACCCAAATGAATAGTTGAAAGTATTACTCATGAATAGGAACATATGAAAAGATGAGTAATGTGTATGAAAGAAGAAAGAAAGCAAGAGAGAGAGAGAGAGAAAGAAAGAAGGAAAGGAAGGAAGGAAGAAAGAGAGAAAGAGAAAGAAAGAAAGAAAGAAAGAAAGAAAGAAAGAAAGAAAGAAAGAAAGAAAGAAAGAGAAAGAAAGAAAGAAAGAAAAAGAAAGAAAGAAAAGGAAAGAGGAGGGAGGGAAGGAGGAAGGAAGGAGGGAGGGAGGGAGGGATGGAAGGAAGGAAGGAAGGAATCGAGAAATAAAAAGAAAATGGAAGGGAGAAGGGAAGAAGAAAGGAAAGAGGGAACAAAGGAAGGAAGGAGGGAAAGAAGGAAGGAATGAAGGAATAAAGGAAAGAAGGAACAAAGGAAGGAAGCAGGGACAGAAGGAAGGAAAGAAGGAAGGAAGGAACAAAGGAAAGAAGGAACAAAGGAAGGAGGGAAGGAAAGAAGGAAGGAAGAAAAGAAGGAAGGAAGGAAGGAGACATAAGAAAGAAAAAGAAAGAAAGAAAGAAAGAAAGAAAGAAAGAAAGAAAGAAAGAAAGAAAGAGAGAGAGGAAGGAAGGAAGGAAGGAAGGAAGGAAGGAAGGAAGGAAGGAAGG
>NW_022301290.1:0-235 GCF_002776525.5 Piliocolobus tephrosceles | reverse complement strand
GAAGGAAGGAAGGAAGGAAGGAAGGAAGGAAGGAAGGAAGGAAGGAAAAGAGAGAAAGGAAGCCACAAGGAAAAAATGTAAGATAAAACAGAGGTAATTATAAATGAATGTACTTTACAAGATTAGGGAATGTACTAGTAAACACAGAACAATAGATACAATATTTTATAAATCAAATACTAAACTTCATTATATGATTTTTTTTTTTTTTTTTTTTTTTTTTTTTTTTTTTTTT
>NW_022301289.1:2392-6763 GCF_002776525.5 Piliocolobus tephrosceles | reverse complement strand
CATTGTGGAAGACAGTATGGTGATTCCTCAAAGACCTAGAACCAGAAATACTACTTGACCCAGCAATCTCATTACTGTGTATATACTGAAAGGAATATCAATCATTCTGTTATAAAGATACATGCACACACATGTTCATTGCAGCACTAGTCACAGCAGCAAAGACATGGAATCAACCCAAATGTCCATCAATGATAGACTGGATAAAGGAAACGTGGTACATATACACCATGAAATACTATGCAGCCATAAAAGGGAATGAGATCATGTCCTTTGCAGGGACATAGATGGAGCTAGAAGCCACTATCCTCAGTAAACTAACCCGGGAACAGAAAACCAAACACTGCATGTTCTCACTGACAAGTGGAAGCAGAACAATGAGACACATGGATACTGAGAGGGGAACAACACACACTGGGGCCTGTTGGGAGGCAGGTGGAGGGAGAGTGTCAGGATAAATGGGTAATACACATATGCATTGGAATATTATTCAGTGTTACATGATAATGAAACCCTGTCATTTCTGACAACATGGGTGGACTTCGAGGGCATTACATTATATGATCAGGCCAGCCACAGAATGGCAATTACTATATGATTTCACTTGTATTTGAAATCTAAAACAGACAAACTCACAAAAGCAGAGAGCAGAATGGTGGTTGCCAGGGACCGTGGTGCAGGGGGAATGGGTAGATGTGGTTAGAGCACAAAGGTTCAGATATACCATATAAGTAAGTTCTGGAGGTCTCATTTACAGCATAGTGCTTATAGCTAAGAACACTGTATTGCATACTTAAAATTTGCTAAAAGGGTGGATTTTGTGTTCTTACCAAAATTTCTTACTACTACTACTACTACTACTACTACTACTACTACTACTACCACCACTACTACTGCTACTACTACTACTACTACTACTACTACTACTACTACTACTAATAATAATAATAATAATAATAATGGGGGACTTTGGGAGGAAGGATATGTTTATAATCTTAAGGGTAGTGATGCGTTCATGATGTATACTTATCCCCAGACTCACTGAGATGCATACCTTAAACATGTACAGCTTTTTAAATGTAATCATAGCTCAACAAATTGGTTTAAATAAAAAAAAAGAGGGGTTGGTTAAAAAATTTAAAAGGAAGGGTAGATGTTCCCTTGTTTTTCTCTCTTGGCTATTTTCTTTCCTGCTGCCTCGAATTAAAAAATGATAGGTGGGCATTTAGCAGCCAAACTGGAGCCTCTTCTAAAGTATAGCAGAGCAGACAGCTAGAAAGGGCCTGCGTCCCTAATGAATTTGGCAAGCATCTGCACCAGCCATGATAGGTGTAACTATAGATTTAAGTGAGAAAGAAATAAACTTCTGCCTTGTTTAAGCCACTTTGTTCAGACATTAGTTTCATATGCATATAGAGAATGTATGCTCCTCACGAGTAGGAAAAATGTTTATGCCGTATGGTTCATAATGTGTGTTCAGCAATGTAGGATGATGCTGATTATGATGACAATGGTGACAAACAGCATGAAATAATAAGTAATGAAAAAAGTGGTTTAATAATTGTGTATGGTTACTTTATTTAAAGATTCTGCTGCTAATATCATTCAATGTATCTGTATGCCAGTGGGAGTTTTATTAGATGTAGACTAAGAAAGTTTACATTATTTAATGAAAAATAATAGATCAATTTTAAAAAACAGTAAAAATATCATGAGATGGAACTAAGCATCTGTATTGCAAAGCAACTCTCCCAGTTGATTTTATGCATAGTAATGATTGAGAATCCCCTGATCTAGATCCAACAGATCTCAACCTTTATAGGTGCTATCAAGGAAACACCTAAGGAAGACAATTTTCCTGGCTATATCCATACCTCCAGTTAGTAATAGATCTAGAGGTCTAGAACCCAAATCCAGACCTCCTGCTTCCATGTGCAGTGGTCTTTTGCTATTCCGTTTTGTTCCACTTGGTGAAGAGGATTTGAGAATAAATGGCCACATGATTCAACTCCCTCCTCTGCTCTGAGGAATATAGCCTTGTCGTAGCAAGCAAGAAGCTCACACAGTAGTGGAAGAGGTGAATATACATTCACTAACCTAACATACAAGGCAGTAAGCACTGTAACATAAACAAAACACTTTGGGGTTTCAGACCAGGAGCAAGTGGGGTGATTAATTCTTAGCAGGGCTAGTAAAGTCTGGGAAGTGTTCACTAACAAAATATCTGGTCATTAACGAAAGCAACTGGCTTCTCAACACAGTCTAATTTATTGTAACAATATAAATAGTTGTTTGTTCATAAACATGCATATTTTGCCAAAATGTTTGTAGCTTATGTTCCCACTTAACAAGGTTCTCTGGCCAAAACTGTGCACCCACATCAGTCCTCCCATAAAAGCAATTTTGCATGCATAGAACACCTCTATCTATGAATATCCGTAATGAGGTACAGAAAGGCTCTTATTATCCAAACAGAGACATTCCACTGGTGCTAGAGAGCCACAGACGGAAATTTTCTCTGCCTTTTGGAAATGAAGCTAAACTTTCTTCTTTCTTTAGCCATGAGGATTCCTGTCCTCCACTTCATTATTTTCTTCTTTGTAAGCCAAGTTCTAGCAGGTAACAAAATAAACTTGGTAAGAATGGAGTGCCTAACACCTTCCAGGGATTCAGTACTCAAAGAGAAATCACCATCATCTATGACCAGATAGGGGATCTCATAGGAAATCTGGAAGACACATTGGCTGAGGAGCCTGCAGTCACCTAATTCATTACTTATCCATAGCAACTCACTTAAATGAAATCAATGGTGTTTCAAGTCTTTGAAACCCTCTTTTTCCATCTCTAAATTAGGCAAGTTTACTAGCAGTTACTAGACCTCAAAAATTAAAAATCAGGCATTACTCTACTAAATCTTGGTCTCCCAAACTCCTCCAGATTCTTTTAGCAAAAGTTATTTATCCTAAGACACTGGCGTAAGAGCTATTCCAAAGCTGTGGTAGGCTCAGACAGAAGGGATTGGTGGAAGAAGTGTGTTTGAAAATATTACTACAGTCTAAGAAATCTTTAACTTATTGCTCCCCAGTACTGTTGGTCCCTGGGGCTTGACTTTTCCTCTTAAGGCTCCATCTCAGTCCCTAGCTTTCCCTCTTCTTTCTCAGCATCTAGTCTTGTAATGTAGAACCTAAACACAGGGACCAGGGATGACCCCACACCAGAGCATAGCCCACTGCATTCAGCAAGCAAACATTAATCACAGGTATAAGGCCCCTTGCACAGACATGCTTTGGAGAAGTGTGTATAGGGCTTCTTGGATTTGCCCAAGGGGGTTACCAGACACCCAAAATAGATCCAAACATTTTTTGGAAAGTCCTGAACATGTGTATTCAAGGATGAATAAGCAACTTATTGCTTCTAATTTTGCTGTTTTATAAGGAAAAAATTAAGGCCCTGGAAACTGAAGGTTTTTCCCAACAGTCGAGTAAATGTCAGAGTCAATGCATTGTTTTAATATCCCGGCTTTCCCTGTACATCCCACCCTAGGGTTCTGTTGTGCTGTTTCTTTGTGTGACTTTCTAAAGCCTGATAAAAGGTGATGCCATATCCAATTATAGGAGCTCAGTAGCACCCAACATCGGGGACTGACTTGTGAGATTGTTATCCTTGTGGCATTACTGAAGACCTACCTGACTGGTACTTGTTAAACAGTCACCCTGGTTAAATACATGGGTTTGATTTTTTTTAATCAGTTAAAAATATTTTAAAATATGTGTCTTACATCTATAGCCCCAGAAAGTCAACGCTTTTAATCAAGGTTTAAAAGTTCCAAACTTGGATAAACAATTTTTTTTTGTTTTCACTGTCACTCAATCAAAATAGAAAAAACTAATTGGATAGAACAGCACAGGCAGAAGCACTACTTACAGTCAAAAATGGGATACAACAAGACTGGGGAAGAGAACACAGGACGGCACTAAAGAACGCAGTCTAATGAAAGGTGGTGTCTCCTCTGGATGTCCTTAGGTACACTTTGCAGCAGAACTGCAAACTTTTTATAGAAGGCTAGAGAGGAAAGGAGGACACAGAGAGGGGGCAAGAGTGGAAAACAGAATGAGGCTCAGAATACCAAGCCTTAGTGCTGTCCCTATCACCTTCATCACTCGATCATTGGGTGATCTTGGGCAAGTTCCTTCCTTTCCCTCAGCTAATTTCCTCATCTTTAAGGTAAGGGACTAGATAAGATAGGCTTTGATGTTCATTGTAACTCTAACTTTTGTTCCTAAAGCAAATAACTGGAAAAGACATTGTGTCCACAATATGCAATACACAAGGTTTACAAGCAAAGATAATAAAAAAAAAAAAAAAAAAAAA
>NW_022301289.1:0-2292 GCF_002776525.5 Piliocolobus tephrosceles | reverse complement strand
ATGTTACCTGAATTCTTGCAAATGAACAATGGTACATCATAATTTTACAAAGTCCTTTGTAATTTGAATGTTTTAAAAGAATTTCAACCTTTATTTTAGATTCAGGGAGTGCATGTGCAGATTTGTTACATGGGTATATTGTGTGATATTGAAGTTTGGGGTTTGAATAACTCTGTCACCCAGGTAGAGTGTACCCAAAGGGTAGCTTTTCAGACCTTACTCCCTCTCCCTCCCCTCCTGATAGGACCCAATCTCTGTTGTTCCCATTTTTATGTCCATGTGCACTCATTGCTCAGCTCCCACTTATAACTGAGAATATGTGGTATTTGGCTTTCCGTTCCCGAGCTAATTTGCTTAGAATAAAGTCCTCCAGTTGCATCCATGTTGCTGCAAAGCACACAATTTTGTTCTTTTTATGGCTGCATAGTACTCCATGATATATATGTACTACATTTTCTTTATTCAATCCACTGTTGATGAACACCTAGTTTGATTCTATACATTTGCTATTGTGAATACGGCTGTGATGAACATACAAATTTACGTCTTTTTACAAGACTAATTTATTTTCCTTTGAGTATATACCCAGTAATGAGATTACTGGGTCAAATGGTAGTTCTGTATTACATTTTCTGAAAAGTGGTTTGAAAATAAAATGCTCAATAGAGTCCAGCATAGTAAAATAGTACACATGATTCAAAGACCTGTGAACTAAGAGTAACAACAAATTTCCGCACAAACACGTTATAAGATAGAACATAGCTGTATTTTAATTAATTATTTCACAGTCATTTACTGAATACCTATTATAAGCCAAGGCTTAAAGCAGATTCTGGAAGTACTACAACAGAGGGATGTTCAAGAGTGATGTATCACATATCACAAGACAGGTCCTTGTGATTCATCCTCTACACTATACTAATCTCTTATGACTCTTCCAGCTGCAAAGGGCCAATTTTAGCCCAAGGCCAATGAGCTCTATATACATAGTATTTGACTAGTTACAGATAAAAGGAAGAGACAGGAAGTTCAGGGCTCAAAAAACTCAGATTTCAGCTTGTTTCTACCAAGTGCTCAACACTTAGAATTCTCATTGTGTTTTAAAAAGCATAACCTTTAATTATTTCACAATTCGCCTTATAGATAGAAATACGATGTTGCATGTATTTGGTCTTCACATCAATCCAGTAATTGCTTTGTGACCACTGAAAAGTTAAATTGAATCTAATGCATTTGGATTTCAGTTCAACTCAATAGGCATTTACTGAATGTATATTAAAATCGCTGTACTGATTGAAAGCTATTCTAGAATTGGCTTTTGTGTTGCAGAATAGAAAAAAAAAGTGCTGGTTTTTATACCGCTCTTATTGTCAAGAAGTTGTCATGGAAAAGGTACTCTGTGTTACATACAAAGACTGCTCAGAATTAAAACACTTTTCAAACTAAATATCTCAATGTGGGTGGCCTATCCCCAGGGCAGTGATACCTTAGGACATAAATGAAATACTAGTAAATGTTTTCAACAAGTATAGTTTTTGAGCTTTTAAGAAGACCTTTAGGCCGGGCGCGGTGGCTCAAGCCTGTAATCCCAGCACTTTGGGAGACCGAGACGGGTGGATCACGAGGTCAGGAGATCGAGATCATCTTGGCCTACACGGTGAAACCCCGTCTCTACTAAAAAAATACAAAAAGCTAGCCGGGCGAGATGGCGGGCGCCTGTAATCCCAGCTACTCGGGAGGCTGAGGCAGGAGAATGGCGTAAACACGGGAGGCAGAGCTTGCAGTGAGTCAAGATTGCGCCACTGCACTCCAGCCTGGGCGACAGAGCGAGACTCCGTCTCAAAAAAAAAAAAAAAGAAGACCTTGAATGTTTCACCCCTAATATATGCAATGGTTTCTAGAGAAAAATTACAACCTCAAAGACCAGTGCCAGAGATATAAGAAGTGAGTGAAGTCACAGGGTGTAACAAGTACTGGCACATATATATTTGTGTGTTAAACACATAGGAATATTGTTCCCTTCCACAGAAAAAAAATCCTCTCTAACAATTTCCATAAAGTATATGATCTTTTAGGTCTATATTTCAGTTCTACTTTTGAAAGATACACCTATTGTAACCTATCATATAGTGTGTGTGTGTGTGTGTGTGTGTGTGTGTTTGCGTGTAGAAATAAAAAGAGAGCCGGGCGCAGTGGCTCAAGCCTGTAATCCCAGCACTTTGGGAGGCCGAGACGGGCGGATCACGAGGTCAGGAGATCGAGACCATCCTGGCTAACACGGTGAAACCCTGT
>NW_022301281.1:6290-14923 GCF_002776525.5 Piliocolobus tephrosceles | reverse complement strand
CCAATTCTGTGAAGAAACTCATTGGTAGCTTGATGGGGATGGCAATGAATCTATAAATGACCTTGGGCAGTATGGCCATTTTCATGATATTGATTCTTCCTATCCATGAGCATGGTATGTTCTTCCATTTGTTTGTGTCCTCTTTTATTTCACTGAGCAGTGGTTTGTAGTTCTCCTTGAAGAGGTCCTTTACATCCCTTGTAAGTTGGATTCCTAGGTATTTTATTCTCTTTGAAGCAAT
Source organism: Piliocolobus tephrosceles (assembly GCF_002776525.5). Lineage (NCBI taxonomy): Eukaryota > Metazoa > Chordata > Mammalia > Primates > Cercopithecidae > Piliocolobus > Piliocolobus tephrosceles. The sequence goes on along the minus strand of NW_022301281.1, from coordinate 14,682 downwards.
TGTGAATGGAAGTTCATTCCTGATTTGGCTCTCTGTTTGTCTGTTACTGGTGTATAAGAATGCTTGTGATTTTTGCACACTAATTTTGTATCCTGAAAATTTGCTGAAATTTCTTATCAGCTTAAGGAGATTTTGGGCTGAGACAATGGGGTTTTCTAAATATACAATCATGTCATCTGCAAACAGAGACAATTTGACTTCTTCTTTTCCTAACTGAATACACTTGATTTCTTTCTCTTGCCTGATTGCCCTAGCCAGAACTTCCAACACTATGTTGAATAGGAGTGGTGAGAGAGGGCATCCCTGTCTTGTGCCAGTTTTCAAAGGGAATTTTTCCAGTTTTTGCCCATTCAGTATGATATTGGCTGTGGGTTTGTCATAAATAGCTCTTATTATTTTGAGATACGTTCCATCAATACTGAATTTATTGAGCGTTTTTAGCATGAAGGGCTGTTGAATTTTGTCAAAGGCCTTTTCTGCATCTATTGAGATAATCATGTGGTTTTTGTCTTTGGTTCTGTTGATATGCTGGATTACGTTGATTGATTTGCGAATGTTGAACCAGCCTTGCATCCCAGGGATGAAGCCCACTTGATCATGGTGGATAAGCTTTTTGATGTGCTGCTGAATCCGGTTTGCCAGTATTTTATTGAGGATTTTTGCATCGATGTTCATCAAGGATATTGGTCTCTTTTTTTGTTGTGTCTCTGCCAGGCTTTGGTATCAAGATGATGTTGGCCTCATAAAATGAGTTAGGGAGGATTCCCTCTTTTTCTATTGATTGGAATAGTTTCAGAAGGAATGGTACCAGCTCCTCCTTGTACCTCTGGTAGAATTCAGCTGTGAATCCATCTGGTCCTGAACTTTTTTTGGTTGGTAGGCTATTAATTATTGCCTCAATTTCAGAGCCTGCTATTGGTCTATTCAGGGATTCAGCTTCTTACTGGTTTAGTCTTGGGAGAGTGTAAGTGTCCAGGAAATTATCCATTTCTTCTAGATTTTCTAGTTTATTTGCGTAGAGGTGTTTATAGTATTCTCTGATGGTAGTTTGTATTTCTGTGGGGTCAGTGATGATATCCCCTTTATCATTTTTTATTGCGTCTATTTGATTCTTCTCTCTTTTCTTCTTTATTAGTCTTGCTAGCGGTAGATCAATTTTGTTGATCTTTTCAAAACACCAACTCCTGGATTCATTGATTTTTTGCAGGGTTTTTTGTGTCTCTATCTCCTTCAGTTCTGCTCTGATCTTAGTTATTTCTTGCCTTCTGCTAGCTTTTGAATGTGTTTGCTCTTGCTTCTCTAGTTCTTTTAATTGTGATGTTAGAGTGTCAATTTTAGATCTTTCCTGATTTCTCTTGTGGGCATTTAGTGCTATAAATTTCCCTCTACAACTGCTTTAAATGTGTCCCAGAGATTCTGGTATGTTGTATCTTTATTCTCATTGGTTTCAAAGAACATCTTTATTTCTGCCTTCATTTCGTTATGTACCCAGTAGTCATTCAGGAGCAGGTTGTTCAGTTTCCATGTAGTTGAGCGGTTTTGATTGGTCTCTTAGTCCTGATTTCTAGTTTGATTGCACTGTGGTCTGAGAGACAGTTTGTTATAATTTCTTTTTTTGTACATTTGCTGAGGAGTGCTTTACTTCCAATTATGTGGTCAATTTTGGAATAAGTGTGATGTGGTGCTGAGAAGAATGTATATTCTGTTGATTTGGGGTGAGTTCTGTAGATGTCTATTAGGTCTGCTTGCTGCAGAGATGAGTTCAATTCCTGTATATCCTTGTTAACTTTCTGTCTCGTTGATCTGTCTAATGTTGACCGTGGGGTATTGAAGTCTCCCATTATTATTGTATGGGAGTCTAAGTCCCTTTGTAAGTCTCTAAGGACTTGCTTTATGAATCTGGGTGCTCCTGTATTGGGTGCATATATATTTAGGATAGTTAGCTCTTCCTGTTGAATTGATCCCTTTACCATTATGTAATGGCCTTCTTTGTCTCTTTTGATCTTTGATGGTTTAAAGTCTATTTTATCAGAGACTAGGATTGCAACCCCTGGTTTTTTTTTTGTTCTCCATTTGCTTGGTAGATCTTCCTCCATCCCTTTATTTTGAGCCTATGTATGTCTCTGCATGTGAGATGGGTCTCCTGCATACAGCAGACTGATGGGTCTTGACTCTTAATCCAATTTGCCAGTCTGTGTCTTTTAATTGGAGCATTTAGTCCATTTACATTTAAGGTTAATATTGTTATGTGTGAACTTGATCCTGCCATTATGATACTAACTGGTTATTTTGCTCGTTAGTTGATGCAGTTTCTTCCTAGCCTTGATGGTCTTTACATTTTGGCATGTTTTTGCAATGGCTGGTACCGGTTGTTCCTTTCCATGTTTAGTGCTTCCTTCAGGGTCTCTTGTAAGGCAGGCCTGGCGGTGACAAAACCTCTAAGCATTTGCTTATCTGTAAAGGATTTTATTTCTCCTTCACTTATGAAACTTAGTTTGGCTGGATATGAAATTCTGGGTTGAAAATTCTTTTCTTTAAGAATGTTGAATATTGGCCCCCACTCTCTTCTGGCTTTTAGAGTTTCTGCCGAGAGATCTGCTGTTAGTCTGATGGGCTTCCCTTTGTGGGTAACTTGACCTTTCTCTCTGGCTGCCCTTAAGATTTTTTCCTTCATTTCAACTTTGGTGAATCTGGCAATTATGTGTCTTAGAGTTACTCTTCTCGAGGAGTATCTTTGTGGCATTCTCTGTATTTCCTGAATTTGAATGTTGGCCTGCCCTACTAGGTTGGGGAAGTTCTCCTGGATGATATCCTGAAGAGTGTTTTCCAACTTGGTTCCATTTTCTCCCTCACTTTCAGGCACCCCAATCAGATGTAGATTTGGTCTTTTTACATAATCCCATACTTCTTGCAGGCTTTGTTCATTTCTTTTTCTTCTTTTTTCTTTAGACTTCTCTTCTCGCTTCATTTCATTCATTTGATCCTCAATCGCTGATACTCTTTCTTCCAGTTGATCGAGTTGGTTACTGAAGCTTGTGCATTTGTCACGTATTTCTCGTATCATGGTTTTCATCTCTGGTTCATTTATGGCCTTCTCTGCATTAATTATTCTGGTTATCAATTCTTCCACTCTTTTTTCAAGATTTTTAGTTTCTTTGCACTGGGTACATAATTCCTCCTTTAGCTCTGAGAAGTTTGATGGTCTGAAGCCTTCTTCTCTCATCTCATCAAAGTCATTCTCCGTCCAGCTTTGATCTGTTTTGCTGGTGATGAGCTGCATTCCTTTGGAGGGGGAGATGCACTCTTATTCTTTGAATTTCCAGCTTTTCTGCCCTGTTTTTTCCCCATCTTTGTGGTTTATCTGCCTCTGGTCGTTGATGATGGTGATGTACTGATGGGGTTTTGGTGTGGGTGTCCTTCCTGTTTGTTAGTTTTCCTTCTAACAGTCAGGACCCTCAGCTGTAGGTCTGTTGGAGATTGCTTGAGGTCCACTCCAGACCCTGTTTGCCTGGGTGTCAGCAGCAGAGGCTGCAGAAGATAGAATACTGCTGAACAGCGAGTGTACCTGTCTGATTCTTGCTTTGGAAGCTTCCTCTCAGGGGTGTACTCCACCGTGTGAGGTGTGGGGTGTCGGTCTGCCCCTAGTGGAGGATGTCTCCCAGTTAGGCTACTCAGGGGTCAGGGACCCACTTGAGCAGGCAGTCTGTCCATTCTCAGATCTCAACCTCCGTGTTGGGAGATCCACTGCTCTCTTCAAAGCTGTCAGAGAGAGTCGTTTGCGTCTGCAGAGGTTTCTGCTGCTTTTTTGTTTTTGTTTTTGTTGTTGTTATTTAGCTGTGTCCTGTCCCCAGAGGTGGAGTCTACAGAGACTGGCAGGCCTCCTTGAGCTGCTGTGAGCTCCACCCAGTTCGATCTTCCCGGGGCTTTGTTTACCTACTTAAGCCTCAGCAATGGCGGGTGTCCCTCCCCCAGCCTCGCTGCTGCCTTGCAGTTAGATCACAGACTGCTGTGCTAGCAATGAGGAAGGCTCTGTGGGCGTGGGACCCTCCCGACCAGGTGTGGGATATAATCTCCTGGTGTGCCCGTTTGCTTAAAGCGCAGTATTGGAGTGGGAGTTACCCAATTTTCCAGGTGTTGTGTGTCTCAGTTTCCCTGGCTAGGAAAAGGGATTCCCTTCCCCCTTGCACTTCCCAGGTGAGGTGATGCCTCGCCCTGCTTCAGCTCTCGCTGGTCGGGCTGCAACAGCTGACCAGCACCGATTGTCCGGCACTCCCTAGTGAGATAAACCCAGTACCTCAGTTGAAAATGCAGAAATCACCTGTCTTCTGTGTCGCTTGCGCTGGGAGCTAGAGACTGGAGCTGTTCCTATTCAGCCATCTTGCTCCACCCCTCTGACAACAAATATTTTGAAAGGCTTGCTCTTACGAGTGGTGTTATTGTATGGCTATGGCTACAGCATTGAGACCTATGAGTGCAATGAGAGTTTTTAGAAAGAGAAGCAGCTGGAGAAGGCTTCACAGAAGCAAAGGTAAGCTCAAGCTAACCTTGAAGGATGTACTATAGGCCAGTAGGGAGGGTGCTCTACAGTAGGGACTGGGACTGGGAGGGACCAGAGACACTGCTTGTGCCAAGGCCTAGAGGAAGGAATGGGCACGTGAAGGGGTGGGATGGGGGAGCCAGGAAGAGGCCCCCTTGCCTCGAGGGAGCAACTGGGAAACCCTGAGGCCTGAGTTTGGCTTGGGTCACAGAGGGGTCCAGCAATGTCTTTGAGTGGAATTTGTTCAGCACTCACCCCGGTTTCTATATATTCTCATGCTGAATGTGAAAGTATACCACTGCAATAAAATAAAAAAGGAAGTCCCAGACAGCAGAGTTTAGGAAGCTTCTTTGATCTCTGTCTATGATCAACTTTCAGCATCCAATGCCAACATCCTCGTCTACCTCCCATCAGCTGATGGCCCCTGCTAGGCTGCTGTCATCCCTTGAAGGGCTTGGGAGGGGAGAGAGGACACACTCACTAACTGAGCTTTTGGTGGAGGGTGATAGCTATTCTCTACTTCCTCAGAAGAAAAAAAAAATGACTTAAAGTGGAGCATGAGAGATTTTGCTTGTCTCAAAGGAAGTATTTCAACTCAAATCAATGTTAGTGGGTAAATAATGTTCCTAGAATGAATCACTACCCCTAAAAGAAACTCCTCAGCTGGTTAGACTGCAGACAGCAGCGGTTTCCAAACTGGCTCACATTGGAATCAGCTAGAAAGCTTCAAAATCACTGGTGCCTGGGCCCACACCTAACGAGTGGAGTTTAATTGGTCTGGGGCTATGGTCTGAACTTTAGAATTTTTAAAAGGTGGTTTTAATGTGCAGCAAGTTTGAGGACCACTGGCCTGGAGGAAACAGAAGGACAAATGAAATGGCCTCTTGAGATTCCATTCAGTCTAAGGACACAGATAGGAGTAATGATCATTATCATAATAGTGAACTTCACCAGGTGCTTTCCATGGACCATGCACTGTGCTGAGTCTATAACATGGAAGGTCTCATGAAATCTAAATACCAACATCATAAGGAAGATATTCTTACTATGTTCATTTTGCAAATGGACAAAGCAAGACTTGGAACAAGAATCTTGTCCAAGAATACATTAATGAAAATAGTGGAATGGAGATTTGAACCCAGGCATTCCCACTTCGGAACTTACATGTATTGCAGAAGAGATGGGGTCCTTGGAGAAAGATGTGTCTGCTTCCTCCTCTCCCCACCTGCCACCTTAAAAGAAAGTGGGGAATTAGTTGAAGGCTCCAGCTCCCCCAGCCCATCTCCTAGTTACTGAAACCCAGGGCTGCCAAGAGGATGAGGCCCAGAGCAAACTATCAGCCACCTGGATCACAGTTCCAGACAGCAGCTGGAAGCAGGATTCAGAAGAGCTGCTAGTGTGACCAGCAGGAGCAGCTACCAAAGTTCTATCGCCCACCTCACCCTACATTTTCCAGAGTCTGGAAGTGGATATCACAGAGGTGTGTCAGGGGTGTGGGGCTGGAAAAAGGAAGGGAGGGAGACTGTCACTCACCAGTCCCCGCCAAGGAGAGAGTGGAGAGCTGCAACCCTGGTCTAGGAATGGTGGCCTTTAATCTCCTTGAAATGAGAGCCTTTTGACCTGTCGTCAGCACAGTGGAGGCAGTGATGTGACACATATCAGGGAGAGAAACCTCTTGTGACTGAATAGAATCTCCTAGCCTTGGCTTGCCAACCCTTGGCCCGCTCTTCTTCCTGCATAAGAGCATCACAGCCAAACATATGATGGACAGTATCAGCCCAGTCCTTCATTTTACAAGGAAGAAATGGGTACAAAGACAGGGACATGGCCAAAGTTACCCAAAAATGTTGGTGGTGCAGATAGAACTAGAGCTTGGCTACCTTTCCCTCCCTCTGAATTCAGAAAGAATAAGGAGTCCTGTGGGAAATTCCCAGGTGCCTCTGTTCTCCTGCAGCCTGAGAGAGATGGATATACGGGGTGTTCCACCTTCAATCTCTAACAAGCCTGAATGCAGGGGTGGGAATGTGGTGCCAGGCACACAGGAACATCTCTGCAGAATCCTCTGATTTCTGGGTTACGGTGTGTGTTTGGGGCAGCAACTAGGGTCTTAAGCTCCTCCTGAGGCCCAAAACTAGCCTGGATGCCACTTTGACATCCCTTTAACTAGAATCTCAGAGTCTGCCTAGAACATAAGAATCGGGCAGTCTCCTTCCTTCTTGGTAAACCCAATAGGTGCTCTTGGGCCTGGATATTGTCTAGAGGCCTCACTAAGGGCAGCTTGCAAATTCCCATGGCAAAGATCCAGAGACAATATTGTGCCAAGCATGCCAAAGCTCTTCCATCCAACATGCTGGAAGTCATGACTATTTATACAACCATTTATTTATTTATTTATACAACCATTTATTTGTTTATAATTCGCCCAGGCTGAAATGCTCACTGCAACCTCCACCTCCTGGGTTCAAGCGATTCTTGTGCCTCAGCCTGGCAGCTCTCTTGTCTCTGAAGCAAAGGGAGCAGCTAGGCAGGTGTGGCCCCAAAGGAAAATAAGGCTACAGGTTAGACTTAGATTGAATTCCAAAAGAAACAGTGAGGTCCCGGCAGAGGAATGGCGCTGTCTGGGCAGAGAATGCTTCTATATGTTGGATCAAAGAGGACGGGCCAGTCTCAAGGTTACAGGGCCAGTTAGTGGCGGGGTGGGACCAGCATCCCAAGTCCCTGAGGGTAATATGAGATCTGCCATCAATTCCAGGTTCATGTCTCACTTGACCATGGTGGGAGAGATTACAGTGCTTTATAACCATAAGGAATTTGCAGTGTGTTATTCTCTTCATTTAAAGAATAGACAGGTTCCTGAAATGTTGGCCATAATCAGTAATGACCCTTTATTGAGCTCTTACAATGTGCCAAGAATTAAACAGATGACATGATTCCATCCACACAACTGCATTTTACTGACGACTTTTGTGTGAGGGGTCAGGAGGGTGGCCAAGCAGCCTGTTCAAGGTCACACACTCCTGGTAAGGAGTGGGCCCAGATTACATCTGGCAGCTGGGTTCCAAAGCCTGAGAGTTTCTTGCTGTACTATCTTATCTTCTGCTTTATGGGGCAATTTAGGAGGGCTTTCAGGTTAGGCCTGCTGGAGTTTGAATCCTGGTGCCATCCCTTCTAGCTATGTGACCCTGGATGAGTTCATTCATCTCTCTGTGCTTTCATTTCCTCTTTTGTGAAGCAGAGGCCATAACACTGCCTACCTCACAGGGCTGTGAAGATTAGATGGGTTAATTCAGATAAAGCTCAGCACATGTCAGGCAAGTAACAAGAGATCATCAACTTTAGCGATTATTATATTATGACAAAAGCAAATTTCTATTAACCAAACTGCATTTTCCATCCAGCTTCCTTTAAATTAGAATGTTGCCATAAGCAGGAAACTGTGACCCCATAATATATTGTAAATCATATAAAAGATGCAGACAAGCTTTTCTTTGATCATCTATTTAAAGGAATGTGGCAATTTATTGATGAGTTTGAAACAAGCCAAAAGTATCTTCTCTGTCATTAAGCTAAAGGACAATCTCTCCAAGCTGCATTCACTGCTTAAGAGGCACATGTGGGCTGGCTTTTTCTTGTTCATTTAGAGAACTTGTTCATCATAGAGAAAATTTCATCATAACTGAAATTTCATACCCTTTAACCAACATTTCCCCAATTCTCCCACCCCTACATCCAACACCCTTCACTCCATTTCTATGAGTTTGACTGTCTTAGATTCCACATATAGTGAGATTCTAAGGTTTGGTTTGGTTTGGTTTGGTTTGGTTTGGTTTGGTTTGGTTTGGTTTGGTTTGGTTT
>NW_022301281.1:0-6280 GCF_002776525.5 Piliocolobus tephrosceles | reverse complement strand
TTGGTTTGGTTTGGTTTGGTTTGGTTTGGTTTGGTTTGGTTTGGTTTTGTTTTGAGACAGGGCAGGGTTTTGCTCTGTCACCCAGGCTGAAATATTCACTGCAACCTCCACCTCCCAGGTTCAAGTGATTCTCATGCCTCAGCCTCCCACCTAGGCATGTGCCACCATGCCCAGCTAAAATATTTGTCTTTCAAAGTCTGGCTTATTTCGCTTAGCATCATGTTGTCCGTTTGTCTATGTTGTTGCAAATGACAAGATTTCTTCCTTTGTATGGCTAACTAATATCCCATTGTGTATATATTCTACATTTTCTTTGTCCATTTATCCATCAGTGGACACTTGGGTTGATTTCATATCTTGGCTATTGTGGATAAAGCTGCAATGAACATGGAGGTGCAGATGTCTCTTCAAGATAGTGATTTAATTTCTCTTGGATATATACTTAGACGTGGTATTGCTGGGTCATATGGTAGTTCCATTTTTAATGTTTTGAGGAACCTCCATACTGTTTTCCATCATGGCCGTACTATACCAATTTACCTTCCCACCCACAGTGTACAAGTGCTCAACATCACTCACCATCAGAGAAATGCAAATCAAAACCACAATGAGACATTACTTCGCACCTGTTAGGATGGCTATATCAAAAAGATAAAGGATAAGAATGAGGGCATGGAGAAAAGAGAATCCTTGGACAGTGTGCTTGTTTTTGAGAGGTGAAGCCATAGCCCCTCCCAGTGCAAGCTGCAGTGGACAGTTCCCAGGCTTCCTCCTCTCGATTTAGACTATCCCAGATAAATGTTTCACCTTAGAACTGGAACATTCTCTGTTGAAGCTATAGTTGTGTGCTGTTTTTCTAGTGTGGTGAGCCTTTGGCTATCTCTCTCAGCTTTTTGTGTACTTAGCTACGAGTTTCTGTGATCTGTTATCAAGGAGTACTGTCTCTTTCTCGCTGTCTCTGACAACCTTCCTCAGTCCCCTACACTGGTTAGTATTTTACGAGGAAGGTTGTCGTGCATGTACGCCTTTGCATGTTTGCTCACCTTTTACTTCTCCCACTCGCATGCCCCATACCCAGAACCAAACAAACCTCTGCTCTATCCAAGTATTCCTGGATCTGCCTGGATTCTGTGCTCTCATCTGGGGTAGGGGTAGGGATGAGGGTGGGGGTGACCTGTTACCAGACCATTTGAAGTTCTTTGTTCTCATAACTCTCAATATTTGAAGCCTCCGCCCCACATCATATCAAACATGTTAACATACATCTTCGGCATATATAAATTTTGCCGTAAAACATTTGAATTTTTATAATTGCTTTTGAAAATGTTTGACTACCAGCAACTCCTTTGATTATAATTAGCTGTGATTCCTGGAGAATTTCAGACATATTTCGAATTACTAGAAAAACAAGGAAATCTAACCTACAACTTTTTCAAATATAATGAAATGTTTGTGAATTCAAATCTGAACAATTAGGAAGGTGGATGTATGTCATCCATAGTATCTCCTGGGTGAAAAGGCCCTGCCCCTCCAGCCTGGGAACACTCAGTACTTCCTCCCCAGGGTCCCCCTCCCAGCTCAGACCAGAGCTGTGCGTGTGAAAGGGACTGTGAATGACCCACTGGCCACAAAGAAAGTCTTAATGACTTGGAATCCAGAATGAAAATTCTACCATGATGTCTGAAACACAACGCACTTTGTTGAAGATTGTACAGAACAGAGAATTCCTTTCTTGAAGCCAAGATGGGACAAGTACCAGTCTTGGGAAATCAAAGCACCAGCAGGAAGTGGGGACTGGGGAGGCCCTGCCCACAGGGAGAGGAATGGGCCAGTTGGAACTGTCCCATAAGGCAGTGGGACATTGGCTGGGGTGGGGGCACTTTCAAGGCACAAGCGGTGACATGGCCCAGAACGTGGGCACTGCCTTGTGTGGGTGGATGTTTTTTCAGATTTTTTTTGTTTGTTTAAAGACAGGGTCTCGCTCAGTTGCCCAGGCCGGAGTGCAGTGGTGCCATGCTAGCTCAATGCAGCCTCAAACTCCTGGGCTCAAGTGATCCTCCCGCCTCGGCCTGCCAAAGTGCTGGGATTACAGGCATGAGCCGCGGATTCCCGCAGAGGAAGGTTTATGGCCTACTCATCCATCCCGGCAACTTTCGGGTTGCTGCGATGCCAGCCGTCTGGGAATGTGGGGCTCCGGGGCACAGGTCAGAAGCAGCGGAGGGAAGGGGCCCCGCGGGGGTGCGGGGGAGCTCAGAGCGGGGCCTGCCGGAGGGCGAAGGAGGCTGGTCCGAGGACGCCTCTGGCACCGGGTTCAGAATTTGTGGCGGGACCGCCTGCTCTGGGAGGAGTTTTGTGAGATGCTGGCCGCGCTGCTGCTGCCGCCGCCGCCACCCTGGCTGGCGGCGCAGAAGTCCCGGAACCAGAGAAGCCCTCGCGCTCCGCTGAGCTCCCGCCCTAGTCCCAGCCGCTGCGGTCCCCACTACCTCCGCGGGCCCGAGCTCCGGCTCCTTCTCCCAGGGCGCAGCCGCCGCCGGTGCTGCTGTGGACCGTTTCTGCAAAGAGAGTCGGGGTCACGGAGCCTGGCAGAGTCTGCTCCGCACGCCAGCCCCTCCCACAGTTCCGGGCCGCAGGTCTTCCCCAGGGTGACGCCCGGTGGAGATCCGGCAAAGCGTGGAGAGGACAGGCTTCAGGGAGGGGAGGGGAGGGGAGGTTGGCTTCTCCAAAACCGCCACCAACAGCTCTTCCAGCCTGCAGGCTGGATGGCCCCGCACCAACGCTGGCACATGGTTTGAGAAACTGCATTCCGAGGCCTCCAGCCCCTTCCCAGAGAAATAACCCAATACTTATAGAGGCTCACGGAACTCTGGTACCTCCCAGACACCCTGTGGGGAAGATCAGACAGTTCGCTCAGTTCCTCCCTCTCCCTAAATGGCCTTCCTTAGGTCAACAGCAAGGACAGCCTTGGTCACCCCACTCCCATTCCCTCCTGATTGATGTAGAGAGTGAGAAATAAGCTGGACGGGTGCTCAGAAAATCATAAAACACATTGTTCTTTCTCTTGGGTAAGGTTAAAGTGTTACTCTTTCCACTAACATCTCCCAAAGAGATACAGATCAGAGGACACAGAACATTTCTGGACCCACCCATCCTCTCCACTTCCTCAGGATACTCTTCATTTAGCAAAGGCTATTTGAACCCACGTGGGACAGAGCCCTATACCCATGTGCCAGTGTACGGGAACCCACTCTTCAAAAACTTACAATTAAGGCAGTAATAAAGAAATGACCTAGAAATAATATTTATGTCTATGACCCTTCATCTTTGCAGACATACACTGTATAGCTAAAACACAGGACACTACCCAAGGTAAGGCGCTAATGTGTTCATATGGCATAGGAAGCACAGCTTTCGTGGTGTGACAGCATCTCCCAGCCCTGAACAAGAGGCTGTGCCTGCAATGGCCACTGCCACCTCTGACAGCACACACAGCTCCCACACCTGGCAGCATGCTCAAGCAGGAAAGCCCCAGGCTTCGGGCCTCCTGGGAACCAGACGGACTCTCACCTGCACTCCTCGCCCTCCAGGAGGGTCCAGTAGGTGGTGATCTCCACGTCCAGGGCCAGCTTGACATTCATCAGCACCTGGTACATGCAAAGCAGCAGGGCCAGGTCCTCTTTGGCCTGCTGCAGTCCATACTTGATGTCCTGAAGCCTGGCATTAGTGTCCTTGAGGGCCACCTCCCGGCACTGCTCTGCATCAGCGATGGTCGTCTGCAGCTTGGCGTTCTTAGTGTGGAGAGCCAGGAGTCCAGTTTCGATTCGAGTGTCATTCACTGATGGCCCATCCTGTGTGTTTGGTGCTTGCACTGTGTTACCTGATGTTAGATAAGTGAGGAAACCCCAGGCACTGGGGTTAAAGGCTACACAGCTGGTCAGCAGAGAAGCCTGGGCTTGGATCTAGGTTCTAGCTTACCAGGGAATGGGATTAGAAACACCTGGCTTCAAGGGGCTGTACCAACTCAGGAGCAGCCAGACCCTTCCTGTGCCTCTCTCCTTTTTTATGGGAAATAACTGAGCATCTTCTGAAAATTTCCCTCCTCCAGGAAGTCTTCATGAATTATCAGAGAAACCTTCCCTCTGCCTTAGACCATCTAGATGTGGGCTTCCTTGGCTACTCCCCCAATTCAGTCTTCAACAGTCAACTTATTTCTCCAACCACCTAATGATGACTGTATTCAGTTTCTATCCCATATCAACCTTCAAGCTCCAGGGAAGCAGAAACTAAATCCACATAACAATCTTAGTTCAGCGCTAGCCCAGCATATCACCCAGGAAATCTTAGTGTACGTGAGTGTGGGGCGTGATTTCACTTTGCGTAGGTGCTAGGCCTGAGTGTCATGATAGAAGCATAAGCCCACAGCCCTGGTCATGTTCTTGTCCTCCTCATCCCCATCTGCTTCTCGATGCTCTTGATCTCCACCCACAGCCTCTGGATCATCCTGTTGAGCTCCATGATCTCACTCTTGGTGTTCCTCAGGTCATCCCCATGATGCCTGCTGGCCATGGTCTGCAGCTCCCCCAGCTGTGTCCAGAAAAGTCACATTTTCAGAAAAGGGGTCTTATAGATCACCTGCTTCAACACCTTCATACCACAAATGGAAAAATCAGAGCACAGGCATATGCAGACCCAGTGCTCTCTCCCTGCATCAGAAGTCCTGTCTTCCAGAACAGTAGCTACTGTTTGTTGAGCAGTCACTGTGCACCAGACCCTCTGTTTTATCTCATTCGTCCTCACAACAACTTGATGAGAAAGGCATTATTATCCCCATCTTATACAAAAGGAAAGCTGAGACTCAGATTGCCTGAGTTCCATGACCAAAGTCATCCAGCTATGGAGTGATAGTGTGGGCACTTGAATGCAAACATCCCAGATGATGGAGCCAGCTTCTTTCTTAACCAGCAGAAAATCCAGGGGAAGAGTCAGATGTATATGGACCAACTCTGTCTAATTCAGATTTGGGGAATGCGAGGGAATGTACAGAATTCCCTGGGCCTGTGGAGTTAGACTTTGTCCATCCCCTTCCCTTGGCTGTTCCAGATACTGGCTTCAACACATCGGTGTGATCAAACCAGAAGCGCACGTAGATGCAGAGCCTTTGTGGAGGAGAAATGGAAGAGTTTATAACACGAAATAACAATAAAGGGGATGCAGCAAGAAAGATTTAGGTTAAGAATTTATCAGCCTTGGTGCTATTAACATTTTGGGCATAATAGTTCCTTTTGCAGAGGCTGGCATCCTGTGCATTATAAGATGTTTACAGCATCCCTGGCCTCTACCCACTAGATGCCAGTTAGTACCCCCTCCCCACTTTTAGGTATGACAGTCAAAAATGCCTGCAGATATTTCCAAATGTCCCATGGGGGAAAATCGTACCTTCCCCACCCTCTGTTGAGAAGCACTGGGTTAGAGAAAAGTCAGAGCTTTCTGACTGGGAAGAAAGCTCTCTGTTAATAAGACCAGACCAGTGGGAAGATGAGGTAACTGCCATATGGAGATGTAGGAAGAATGGCTTGGAGGCAGGGTCTGCTCAACAGGATGATCCAGAGATTGTGGGTAGAGATCGAGAGCATCAAGAAGCAGATGTGGATGAGGAGGAAAAGAACATGACCAGGGCTGTGGGCTTATGCTTCCATCATGACACTCAGGCCTAGCACCTACACGAAGTGAAATGCCCCACACTCACGTACACTAAGATTTCCTGGGTGATATGCTGGACTATCTAGGTAGATTGATGGGGGAGCAAGATTCTCCAAAGCTACATGATGCTGTCACCCGTCTTGGTTTAGCACAATGCCTCAGCCTCAGCCTTGCTCCTCTGGGCAATCTCATCGTACTGGGCACGGACCTTGGCAATGATGTTGCCCAGGTCCAGGCAGTGGGTCCAGGCAGTGGTTGTTGTCCATGGAAAGAACCACAGACATGTTGCTGGTGTCTGACTGCATCTGGGACAGCTCCCACAGGGCCAAGCAAATGTGCCCTCTCCTGAGTAGACCCACACCGCACTGCCCAGCAGAGCACGGGAAGCCACCAGCTCAGGAGATGGGTGCTCAGGACTGAGGGACCACCACTAGAGGCTTTTCTGGAAGGCAATGGCCACTTCTTTTTTTTTTTTTTTTTTTTCCTTTTCATGACTGGAGTTAGGTATGTTTTCTTTTTTTTTTTTTTTTTTTTTTTTTTTTCTTTTTTATAATTTTCAGGTTACATATGTATAACTTTGCCC
>NW_022301279.1:0-1406 GCF_002776525.5 Piliocolobus tephrosceles | reverse complement strand
TTCTGCTGCAATGCAGTCTTTCATTTTCTAAGTCTTTTCTTTAATTTTCCCAGTAATATGTGGGTTTGCTGTTTCAGGAATTCGTAATGTTCAGGGATGTGGCCCTAGACTTCTCCCATCAGGAGTGGGAATACCTTGACCTGTTTCAGAAGACCTTGTACCAGGAGGTGATGGTGAAGAACTATGGTAACTTGGTCTCACTGGATATGTTTATCATCTGTAGGATGTGTGCTTTTCCCATTGTGATTTTCAGGGCTGCCTTTCAAGAAACTAGCCTTCTTCCCTCCCTCCCTCCCTCCTTCCCTCCCTTCCTTCCTTCCTTCCTTCCTTCCTTCCTTCCTTCCTTCCTTCCTTCTTCTCTCTCTCTCTCTCTCTCTTCTTTCTTTCTTTAGTTTAGAGATGGGGATCTCATTATGTTGTCCAGGTTGGTCTCAAAATTCCTGGGCTTAAGCAGTCCACCCACCTCAGCCTCCCAGAGTGCTGAGATTACAGGCATGAGCCACCAGGCCTGGCTTAAATTTGTTTTCCTTGTGTTTATTGAAGTGATTTGAGCTCTATTGAGTCAGGAATGGCAGCACCATTAAACACTTTCATTGGTCATAAAGTTCCTTTCTCAGTGAGGAGGCTTGTGATGTGGAGAAGAAATGGGTATTTCAGTGTGAGATAGCCAGTGAACTGTGTGTTTCCTTCAGTACCTACTCACCATGTTATTTTTCTTCTATTTCCCTCCCAGTTGAGGGACAAGCACTATCCTTCCAGGATGCCATCATTTTACATGGATTTTGGATTAAAATCCACATATTGCAATCCACAATTGCACATAGATTCATATGTATGGCTCAATTCCCTAAAATACGTTTGTTTGTATATATGGCAAATACTTGAATACTCTCTGCCTGGGGCCGTGCTTGACACAATCAGTGTGGTAATACTGAGTAATGTTTCTGCCCTTATGAGATTTGAGTATGTTAAGGAAGACATAAAATTCACATGAAAACAAACAGATAAATCACATCAGGCATGAAATACAAAGGTCAGTAAACAAGAATAGGCACTTCATACATGGAGGGTGTTCAGGGATTCTTTTCTCTGTAGATAACATTTGTCCAGAGACGTAGAGGCCTTAGGTCATTGGACTGTTTGAGGAAGGGCATTCCAACAAGAGTGACCAACACGTGCATGGGGCCTAAATGGGGAATAGGTGTTATGTGTTTGAGGAGCAGCTGTTAGAGCAGAGCAGAGTTAGTGAGGGGTGATTTATAGGCTAAGAAGTCAATATGTTAGGAAGAATCAAGTCCTATACGATTTTTATGTTTCATTGTTAAGAATTAGGCTTGTCTGTGAAATGTAATTAGTTGCCATTAACTGATGATGTAGAACTTTTATTAATTTTTAAAAGATATAAA
>NW_022301277.1:0-3914 GCF_002776525.5 Piliocolobus tephrosceles | reverse complement strand
CAGGGGTGTACTCCACCCTGTGAGGTGTGGGGTGTCAGACTGCCCCTAGTGGGGGATGTCTCCCAGTTAGGCTACTCAGGGGTCAGTGACCCACTTGAGCAGGCAGACTGCCCCTTCTCAGATCTCAACCTCCGTGTTGGGAGATCCACTGCTCTCTTCAAAGCTGTCAGACAGAGTCGTTCGCGTTTCACAGGCTTCTGCTCCTTTAGCTGAGCCCTGTCCCCAGAGGCGCAGTCTACAGAGACAGGCAGGTTTCCTTGAGCTGCTGTGAGCTCCACCCAGTTTGAGCTTCCCAGCGGCTTTATTTACCTACTTAAGCCTCAGCGATGGCGGGCGCCCCTCCCCCAGCCTCGCTGCTGCCTTGCGGTTAGATTGCCGCAGACTGCTGTGTTAGCAAGGAGGGAGGCTCCGTGGGCGTGGGACCCTCCCAGCCAGGTGTGGGGTATATTCTCCTGGTGTGCCCGTTTGCTTACAGCACAGTATTGGGGTGGGAGTTACCCGATTTTCCAGGTGTTGTGTGTCTCAGTTCCCCTGGCTAGGAAAAGGGACTCCCTTCCCCCTCGCGCTTCCCAGGTGAGGCGATGCCTCGCCCTGCTTCAGCTCTCGCTGGTCGGGCTGCAGCAGCTGACCAGCACTGATTGTCCGGCACTCCCGAGTGAGATGACCCCAGTACCTCAGTTGAAAATGCAGAAATCGCCGGTCTTCTGTGTCGCTCGCGCTGGGAGATGGAGATTGAAGCTGTTCCTATTCGGCCATCTTGCTCCGCCCCCTCAAATTAAATATTTTCTAAATAACTCTTCTGCTTAGTGGCTCTGCTTAGGCTGAGACCAATTAGTGAAAACAATCGCAGTATCTTTTCTGTATAGAACACCAATTATTTTTGTAAATCAAATGTTTTTTTGTTCTGCATGAAAATAATAATAAACATACTGTGCAGAGATTTAATTAATCTCTTTCTAAAAAGACTGTGTATTATGCATTGTGTCTTGGAACTTAGGCATGGACTCAGCATTCATAGGTCCTGACTGTTTTGAATTTCCTTTTTCCTGATGGACCTTTCGTTTGGATTCATTTTCTAGTCTCACGTCGGGTGGGAAAAACCCTGGGGAGTTTTCTGTGTTCTAGGTCTTGTGGCCTGAGCTGACCTTCACTGTTTTTATTCTTCCTTGATAGCCTGCCTTACAGTTGGTGATAATGCACATTTATTGACAGTGAACTCAAAACACAAGTACTGTTTCCATTAACAGGGTACCAGACAAGCAAATCCTATATAATTTTGCAGCTGGACAAGGAAAAGAGCTCTGGCGGGAAGGAAGAGAATTTCTTCAAGGCCAGAATCGGGGTAAGCAACAGGGTCCTGTGCTCTAATAGGAGGAGGTGCTTTGTCAATGAAAAATATCAGTCAAATATTAATTAGCAGTTTTATTAAATGAGTGGTAATTTCTAAAATGTAGGTGAAGCTACTGGAGCAGAATTCCTTAGATGTTATTATCATTTTGTTCATATGTCAGATACTACTCTTGTGTCCTCTTGCCTTTTCTTTTACTTTCAGGAAAAGGATAATTCATGTACTTGTTGGGGTTAAACTGTCACATGCTGACTCTTCCCGATACCCCTGTGAAGACTATCCCTCTAATTATCTGCCTGATATCTCATCTCCATTTTAACTCCTTTCACATTTTAATTTTAAAACTCTTTTCTAATTGCTGATGCTGTACAATCGATTTCATCTATTGAAGTATTTTCTTCATTTGACACATTTGCCACATCTAAGTGTCAATTTTTGAAAAAAAGTAAATGGGCCTTGGGGTTTTTCAAACAATTTTATCACCATAATACCAAGGTAACAATTTCTTTTTCAATTATTTCAGACAAGGAAAGTGCCGTTAAGAAAAAACACACGATATCCATGCATCCTATCAGAAAAGACGCATCCACCGGTATGACAATGGTAGTTTTATAGCTGTGTACACCAGTCATCGAAGTTAAAGACCTGGTAATGGGTTAAGTTAGTAATGACACACAGTCACCTGAGTGTAATTAGGCTGGCATTATGTGCTTTCAAAGCAAAAAAAATTTTGATACTTCGAATTCAGTGAATAAAGTGACCTGTGTTCTAAACCATAACATGAGATCTTTAAAATAGAACAAGTGCATAGACATTGCTCATGCTCAGACTTTGAAAGATATTGATATCATCACAATTAATGGAATAACTCTGCAGTAGGGATCTTACAAAAGGGAAAAAATCTGTGTCTGCAGGAGATAATGTGTATGCAAGTGTCAATCGAGAAAAATGACGAGACAAGTCTCAATCATTTTAGGAGATTTATTTGCCAGAGTTAAGGACATGCACCTGGGGGAAAGGTGTATATCTTTCTCCAAAGATGATTTTTTCTAAATTTAAAGGGGGAAAGGGTGGGATATTGAGAAGTACACAATTTTCATGTAAAAGGTGGGTAGAAAAAAATAGTCATTCATGCATTTTTCTGGCTGAGTGAATCTGGATTTTGTTTACATGAGACGACATAAACAAATGAGGTAGAGGAATAATGCAGGAAAGCTGCATTTTATATAAGACAACATAGGCAAAATGCGGCAGGGAACAAGCGGATATGCATTTGTGTCTGGTGAACTGGGGATGACTGCACCTGGAAAGACAAGCTATCAGTTTGCATTGCCATGGTGTCATTTTAACAGCTCATGAGGAATTTCCTTGTGGGCAAAATATGGGGGAGGGATGTAGCTTTTCCTCTTGTAGCCATATTATTTAGGAACCAGAAGGGGAGGCAGGTTTGTGTGACCCTGTTCCCAGCTTGATTTGTCCCTTTGGTTAAATGAGTTTGAGTTGCCAAAATTTAATTTCCTTTCACACAAGTAACATTGGAAAGATTTCAACTGGGGTCTACCACTGAATGGTTGGTCTAGGATTCAAAGGTGGTGAAATGAATGTATAGATGTATGTTGGTAAATCATTAAGAGCTTTTAATCTTAGTCTCTAAAGTAGAACTCTCTCATTCTGGAGGATCCCTTTGAATGTAATGATTTGGGAGAAGATTGCACTCACAGTTCCACAACGACTCAGTGTTTGTTAACTCAGAGTGGAAAGAAACCCTACGTCAGCAAACAGTGTGGAAAATCCCTTAGTAATCAGTTGTCCCCTAAACCACATAGACAAATTCATACTAAAGGTAAATCGTATCAATGTAACATATGTGAAAAGGCCTATACTAATTGCTTTCACCTTAGACGGCACAAGATGACTCACACTGGAGAGAGGCCACCTGCATGTCATCTATATGGAAAATCCTTTACTCAGTGTTCTTACCTTAGAAGACATGAGAAAACTCACATGGGAGAGAGACCGTATAAGTGTCATCAGTGTGGGAAAGGCTTTATTCAATCCTTTAACCCTCAAAGACATGAGAGAACTCACCTTGGATAAAAGCGTTATGAATGTGATAAAAGTGGGAAAGTCTTTAGTCAAAGCTCTGGCTTTAGAGGACACAAAAGAATTCAGACTGAAGAGAAACCACATGCTTGTCTTCTATGTGGGAAAGCCTTCAGTCTATCTTCTGACCTTAGATGATATGAGAGAACATGCACTGGAGAAAAGCCATATGAATGCCATTTACGTGGGAAAGCCTCCAGTCCATGTACTAATCTTAAATAACATCAGAAAATTCACCCTGGAGAGAAAATCATAAATGTCTTCAGAACGTATTCTGACTTTAGATGACATGGTGTTAGGAATGACGAATGTAAGGCATATGGAAGAGACTTCAGCTGTAGTTATAACATCTAAACATGCCAAAGGACTCACATTTTGAAGAATTACTGTAATCAACATGGACATTACTTCAGTTACCTTTATTCTTCAGTCCACATCAATAAATTCATATGGAAGAGAAATT
>NW_022301275.1:1505-1867 GCF_002776525.5 Piliocolobus tephrosceles | reverse complement strand
TATTGGAATTAAATTTAAAGGAGCCTCTGGCTATGGGCTCCCTTGTCTGACATCACAGCTCCAGGGAGTAAGAATGGGAAGGACAGGCTCTGCCTCTCTGCATTCTCCATGCTTATTCAACATGTCATCATAAGGAGAGGGACTCCAGCAGGAGAGGTGTGCACAGGAAGAACTGGGTTGGCCCTGACACAAGCATGACCCCCATGGCATCACAGCTGCCTCAGCCAACAGGCAAAAGACAATGATGCCCACCTGGACAGGCCACCGGATGTGATGAGGCACCCCAAGCCCTAGTCCCACAGCAGCCAGAGACCACCTGCTGCTCATCCCGGGTGAGACTCTGCTTGATCTCACTTCACCAT
>NW_022301275.1:0-1495 GCF_002776525.5 Piliocolobus tephrosceles | reverse complement strand
CCTGCATTTTTCCTCTGGTGCACGCTGTGGATAGTGGATGCATTTCCCCTGAAGACTCAGAGACGGGAGCCACAAGTCTCCCGTCTTGAGACTGCTTCTCCAAGGAGGGCCTTGGAGCCATGGCTGCTTCTCCAAGGAGGGCCTGGAAACTTGCAGCCATGCGCGTAGGGGCCGCAGTGTTTACAATGGAGACACAGATGACTGAAGAGCTGCCTGAGCCCTCAAAAGCGGGAAGAATTACGCAGACAATTCCCGCGATTCCCACGACACACATGACACTCCTCGGAGACAGACACAGGCTTCGCTGTGAAAGTGCAGAGGACGGTGCAGTCCCTAGGCGGGCTGCTTCTTCCAACGATCCGAGAAGAAACCAGATCCGTTTTCTTGTAGGAGAATCATTTAGTACTGTGATTAGACAGAAGACAGAAGGTGGCTGGAGTTATCCAATCACCAAGCACCGCATGGCTGCTTCTCCAAGGAGGGCCTGGAAACCTGCAGCCATGCGCGTAGGGGCCGCAGTGTTTACAATGGAGACACAGATGACTGATGTCTGGCTTCTTCAGGGAAGCTAAATTTGAACTTTCACCACTGAGGAATCGGTTATTTACAGTCACTCAGCCTCAGTGCAGAAGAGGGCTCAAGACACTGCACCAGACTTCAACACTCAGAGTTGGGGTCAGGGTCAAATTAACAAGTTTTACAAAATTTACTTGGGATGCCAAAAGAGATGTAGCTTCAAACCTCCCTCCCCAAGGTTTGCTTAGCCCCTTCACCAGCGGATCACACAAATGGATGACACATCCACACCTCATCCTCGGCAGCACAGAAAATCACCTGGAAGACAGCCACTCCCACCAAGCTTCCTGGCTTTGGTGTTTAAAATCTGCATCTCAGATGTGAGATTACACTCCTCTGAACGACAGAAATTGCAACTGTCATTTCACCCAAAAGGGCTTTAGGAAATGACACGCGGCCCAGACGCCAGAGGTCGCCGGCCACCTTACTCTAGCCTAATTCCTTTGTGCCTGTGTGGAGGCTTCACAGATACAGCCCGGTCACATTAATGACCATATGAGAAGCTTAGGGCATAGAAGAACTCAGTGCTGAATTTTTCCATTTATCACCCCTTTGTTATATCCAGAAGACAGCTGAGAAAGGCTGGGGCAGATCATCTCCTCGAGTTTAATGACTCCACCCACTTCTTTTCACCCCAGGTCACCCCTCAGTCACACGCTTTTGAGAAACCAAAGCAATTCTGTTCTCTCCACTCTGGGTTTCAAGTACTAAATTCCTCCGTTTCATCAATTAGATGATCAAGCAGCCGTTTGTAATCTGGACTGTAATCTGATACAAAATTTAAAGCTAATTTAGGTTGTGGTAATAGCTCCTATTTACATTATAGACAAGGCATGAATGAAAACTTTAATCTGTTTGCTCATAGGACCAAATTTGTAAACAAACCAATTATTCAGGCAATGATTGTCTTCAGTCAGAT
>NW_022301274.1:0-3252 GCF_002776525.5 Piliocolobus tephrosceles | reverse complement strand
TGGCTGGTACCGGTTGTTCCTTTCCATGTTTAGGGCTTCCTTCAGGGTCTCTTGTAAGGCAGGCCTGGTGTTGACAAAATCTCTAAGCATTTGCTTATCTTTAAAGAATTTTATTTCTCCTTCACTTATGAAACTTAGTTTGGCTGGATATGAAATTCTGGGTTTAAAATTCTTTTCTTTAAGAACGTTGAATATTGGCCCCCACTCTCTTCTGGCTTGTAGAGTTTCTGCCGAGAGATCTGCTGTCAGTCTGATGGGCTTCCCTTTTTGAGTAACCCGACCTTTCTCTCTGGCTGCCCTTAAGATTTTTTCCTTGATTTCAACTTTGGTGAATCTGGCAATTATGTGTCTTGGAGTTGCTCTTCTGGAGGAGTATCTTTGTGGCGTTCTCTGTATTTCCTGAATTTGAATGTTGGCCTGGCCTGCTAGGTTGGGGAAGTTCTCCTGGATGATATCCTGTAGAGTGTTTTCCAATTTGGTTCCATTTTCCCCCTCACTTTCAGGCACCCCAATCAGACGTAGATTTGGTCTTTTGACATAATCCCATACATCTTGCAGGCTTTGTTCATTTCTTTGTCTTCTTTTTTCTTTTGGTTTCTCTTCTCGCTTCATTTCATTCATTTGATCCTCCATCGCTGATACTCTTTCTTCCAGTTGATCGAGTCGGTTACTGAAGCTTGTGCATTTGTCACGTATTTCTCGTGTCATGGTTTTCATCTCTGTCATTTCGTTTATGACCTTCTCTGCATTAATTAGTCTAGCTGTCAATTCTTCCACTCTTTTTTCAAGATTTTTAGTTTCTGTGCACCGGGTACGTAATTCTTCCTTTAGCTCTGAGAGGTTTGAGGGACTGAAGCCTTCTTCTCTCATCTCATCAAAATCATTCTCTGACCAGCTTTGATCCATTGCTGGCGATGGGCTGTGCTCCTTTGCAGAAGGAGATGCGCTCTTATTTTTTGAATTTCCAGCTTTTCTGCCCTGCTTTTTCCCCATCTTTGTGGTTTTATCTGTCTCTGGTCTTTGATGTTGGTGACGTACTGATGGGGTTTTGATATAGGTGTCCTTCCTGTTTGATATTTTTCCTTCTGACAGTCAGGACCCTCAGCTATAGGACTATTGGAGATTACTTGAGGTCCACTCCAGACCCTGTTTGCCTGGGTATCAGCAGCAGAGGTTGCAGAAGATAGAATATTGCTGAACAGCGAGTGCACCTGTCTGATTCTTGCTTTGGAAGCTTCCCCTCAGGGGTGTACTCCACGCTGTGAGATGTGGGGTGTCAGACTGCCCCTAGTGGGGGATGTCTCCCAGTTAGGCTACTCATGGGTCAGTGACCCACTTGAGCAGGCAGCCTGCCCCTTCTCAGATCTCAACCTCCGTGTTGGGAGATCCACTGCTCTCTTCAAAGCTGTCAGACAGAGTCGTTCGTGTCTGGACAGGCCTCTGCTGCTTTAGCTGAGCCCTGTCCCCAGAGGCGGAGTCTACAGAGACAGGCAGGTTTCTTTGAGCTGCTGTGAGCTCCACCCAGGTTGAGCTTCCCAGCGGCTTTATTTACCTACTTAAGCCTCAGCGATGGCGGGCCCCCCTCCCCCAGCCTCGCTGCTGCCTTGCGGTTAGATTGCTGCAGACTGCTGTGTTAGCAAGGAGGGAGGCTCCGTGGGCGTGGGACCCTCCCGGCCAGGTGTGGGATATAATCTCCGGTGTGCCGGTGTTACAGCCCAGTATTGGGATGGGAGTTACCCGATTTTCCAGGTGTTGTGTTTCTCAGTTCCCCTGGCTAGGAAAAGGGACTCCTTTCCCCCTCGCGCTTCCCAGGTGAGGTGATGCCTTGCCCTGCTTCAGCTCTCGCTGGTCGGGCTGCAGCAGCTGACCAGCACCAATTGTCCGGCACTCCCGAGTGAGAAGACCCCAGTACCTCAGTTGAAAATGCAGAAATCACTGTTCTTCTGTGTCGCTCATGCTGGGAGATGGAGACTGAAGCTGTTCCTATTCTGCCATCTTGCTCCGCCCTGCTCTGTTCTTTTCATTGAGTAGTTTTCTACCGCTGTTTTCCTGGAATCTGCAATGGGATATTTCGGAACTCATTGAAGCTCATAGTGACAAAGGAAATACTCTCATATAAAAACTAGAAAGAAGCTTTCTGAGAAACTGCTTTGTGATGTGTGAATGCATCTTGCAGAGCTACCCTGTTCTTTTCATTTAGCAGTTTGATAACACTGTTTTCATTGAATCTGCAGTGGGATATTTTGCAGCACATTGAAGCTTATGCTGATGAAGAAAATATCCTCAGACAATAATTAAAAAGAAGCTTTCTCAGAAATTTATTTGTGATTTGTGAATTCATCACACAGAGATACACGATTCTCTTCATGGAGCAGTTTGGTAGAACTGTTTTTGAGGAAACTGAGAAGGGATATTTGGTATGACATTGAAGCCTATGGTTACAAAGGAAATATACAGAGATACAAAATAGAAAGAAGCTTTCTGAGAAACTTCTTTGTGATGTGTGAATTCAACTCACAGAGTTACACTGATTTTTCAATGAGCAGTTTGCTAACATTGTTTTCTTGGGATTTGCAACAGATTATTTTGTAGCGTCTTGAATCCTATGGTGACAAAGGAAGTATCCTCAGACAAAAACTAGAAAGAAACGTTCTGAGAAAGTGCCTTGTGATTCGTGAATTTGTCTCACACAATTACACCATACATTTTATGCAGCAGTTTGGTAGCATTCGTTTTGCGGAATCTGAGAAGGTATATTTCGGATCGCTTTGAAACCTTTTTTGACAAAGGAAATATCCTCAGTTAAAAACCAAAAAGAAGCTTTCTGTGAAATTGCTTTGTGATGTGTGAATTCATCTCACACCATTGCACTGTTCTTTTCATAGAGAACTTTGCTAATAATTTTTTCTTGGAATCTGCAATGAGATATTCGGGAGCACATTGAGGAATATGGTGAAAAAGGAACTATCCTCAGATAAAAACAAGAAAGAATATTTTTGAGAAAGTTCTTTGTGATTTGTGAATTCATCTCACAGAGTTATACCATTCGTTTCATTGTGAGGTTTCATAGCAGTGTTTTCATGGAATCTGCAAAGGGATATTTGGGAGCACATTGAGGCATATAGTGAAAAAGGAAATATCCTCTGATAAAAACTAGAAAGAAGCTTCTGAGAAACTGCATTTTGATGTGTGAATTCATCTCACCGAGTTACATTTTACTCTTTTCATTGAGCTGTTTGATAACACTGTTTT
>NW_022301273.1:1296-3919 GCF_002776525.5 Piliocolobus tephrosceles | reverse complement strand
TGAATCTGTTTTGTCAGAGCAAGTCTATCATCTCTTTTGGATGGAGTATGGCCAGCCCTGCCTTGCGATGTAAGGAAATCGGGAAACGCTTGTCAGGTGACAACACCGTGCCAGACACTCTTCTAGGGGTTTCCACGTAAATCACTGTATTCATTTCTGTTGCTGCTTTACCACATTTCCACATATTTCATGGCTTAAAACAATTGAAATTGTATCATCTCACTGTTCTGTGGGACAGAAGTCTGACGTGGGTGTCACTGGGCAAAAATCACCATGTGGTCTGGGCTGCATTCCTCATTGGAGAATTGTTTCCAAGCGCTTTTGGCCAAATCTAGTTCCTTGTGGTTGCAGGACTGAGGTGTCTGTTCCCTTGCTGGCCGTCTGTTGGGGGCTGCCCTCAGCTCCTGAGGCCTCTATCTGGTCTTTGCACGTGGTCCCACCAGCTCAGGACTAGCTAGGCCAGGGACCTGGTCAGTCTCTCCAGTTCCCTTGTGTGCATTTCTCTTCTTCCACTGGGAGAAAGTTCTATGCCCTATTTTAAAATATTTTTTGGAGATGGAGTCTCACACTGTTGGCCAGGCTGAAGTGCAGTGGCGTGATCTCCGCTCACTGCAACCTCTACCTCCCGGGTTCAAGTGATTCTCCTGCTTCAGCCTCCTGAGTAGCTGAGACTACAGGTGCCCGCCACGATGCCCGACTAATTTTTGTATTTTTAGTAGAGATGGGGTTTCACCATTTTAGCCAGGGTGGTTTCTATCTCTTGATCTCATGATCCGCCTGCCTTAGCCTCCCAAAGTGCGGAGATTACAGGCGTGAGCCACCTCGCCTGGCCAGTTCTATGATCTTAGAGGCTCATGGGATTAGATTGGACCTCCCTGGATAGCCCAGGATACTTCTCCTAAGGCCTGTGGCAAAGCCCTTTTGCTGTGTGACATAGTCACAGGTCTCGGGGTTTGGAATCTCCCACCACAGTTACCGATCCACTTACTACAGCAGCCTGGGAGGTTTTTTTTATTGCCTCTGGTTAACAGATACCTTTTTTGTGTGTGTGCAAATTGGCAGGAACATAAAGATCCTTCTTTTTTTTTTTTTAGATGGAGTCTCATTCTGTTGCCTGAGCCTCCTGAGTAGCTGGGACTACAGGCACGTGCCACCAAGCCCGGCTAATTTTTGTATTTTTAATACAGACGGGATTTCAGTATGTTGACCAGACTGGTCAGAAACTCCTGACCTCGTGATTCACCCACCTTGGCTAAGAAGTCATTAGAGTAATTCATCTACTGGAAGAAACACCCATATGGGGAATTTGGAACCTTGCCTTTTCAAGTTTTTTTTTTTTTTTTTTTTTTTTTTTTGAGACGGAGTCTCGCTCTGTCGCTCGGGCTGGAGTGCAGTGGCCAGATCTCAGCTCACTGCAAGCTCCGTCTCCCGGGTTTATGCCCTTCTCCTGCCTCAGCCTCTCGAGTAGCTGGGACTACAGGCGCCAGCCACCTCGCCCGGCTAGCTTTTTGTATTTTTTAGTAGAGACGGGGTTTCACCGTGTTCGCCAGGATGGTCTCGATCTCCTGACCTCGTGATCCGCCCGTCTCGGCCTCCCAAAGTGCTGGGATTACAGGCTTGAGCCACCGCGCCCGGCGCCTTTTCAAGTTTTACACAAAGGACTCTCCATGGGTGAAAAGTACATGATTCCAGGTCCATTTCTAGAATGGAAACAACAGCATCAACACAACAGCGATTCACATTCCTGAGTTTGAGAGAATCCGATTGTTTCAAGGCTGAAGCCAAAAGCCCAATAAACAATGTTTGTACCTTTTTTCATAGTTAGGAATTAGGTGCATCCTGTGGTCAAGAAAATAACTGATGGTGGTCACCAAGTAGTTTAAAACCAAGCAGGACGTCATTTTATCATGTGTGTGTTTTTGATTTTTTAAATGAAGTTTCTATTTTCCTGTGCAATAAATGACAAGCTCTGACTTGAAATACATTTCCTTTAATAAACCAGAATCTAGGGCCGGGCGTGGTCGCTCACACCTGTAATCCCAGACTTTGGGAAGCCGAGGAGGGCAGATCATGAGTTCAGGAGATTGAGACCAACCTGGCTATAGTGAACCTCTGCCTCTACTAAAAATACAAAAAATCAGCCGAGCATGGTGGCAGGTGCCTGTAGTCCCACCTACTCGGGAGGCTGAGGCAGGAGAATGGCATGAACCCGGGAGGCGGAGCTTGCAGTGAGCCAAGATCACGCCACTGCACTCCAGCCTGGATGACAAAACGAGACTCTGTCTCAAAAAAAAAAAAAGAAAAAATAAAGAAATCAGAATCTATAATCCTAAGGTTCTTAACCCAGCTCTCAGAAATTTATGATGTCCCCAAAATTCTGTGCGACAATTTTGTGTATATGCGTCCATGTGTTTATGGGGAGATGATTTATAGCTCTCCATACATTTTCAAAGTGGTTGGATTCCAAAAAATTTTAGAATACACCACTTGGGCCTGGTGTGGTGGCTCACACCTGTAATCGCAGCACTTAGGGAGGCTGAGGAAGTAGGATCCACTGATGTCAGGAGTTTAAGACCAGCAACATAGCGAGACCTCCAACTGTATCAAAAAAAAAAAAAAAAAA
>NW_022301273.1:0-1196 GCF_002776525.5 Piliocolobus tephrosceles | reverse complement strand
TTTGAGATGGAGTCTCGCTCTGTCACCCGGGCTGGAGTGCAGTGGCGGCATGGTCTCAGCTCACTGCAAGCTCTGCCTCCTGGGTTCACACCATTCTCCTGCCTCAGCCTCCTAAGTAGCTGGGACTACAGGTGCCCGCCACCACACCTGGCTAATATTTTGTATTTTTAGTAGAGATGGGGTTTCATCGTGTTAGCCAGGATGGTCTTGATCTCCTGACCTCGTGACCTGCCCACCTTGGCTTCCCAAAGTGCTGGGATTACAGGTAAATACTCATTTTTAACAAAGTTGTACTGGCATACAGCTCTAAGAGTCAGAAATTAACAAGACTTAGGAGAAAACCCAGCAATCCCCTACCTTACCCTTCTCTACTCTGATCCCTGCTCCTTTGAGGTTACTGTGTTTATGTTTTAGCTTGTTCTTTTAGATTGTGTGAAAGAGAGAAAGATGTCCTACTGTGGAAGACAAGGATTCAGGTTGCTTACCCTCCCTCTCCTCCTGTTGCCCACGTTTTTCTCCCCCATCCTCTCAGTATAATTATTGTGATAGTGAGGCCAGGCATGGTGGCTCGTGACTTGTCTCAGATTTTTGGGAGGCTGAGGCGGGCAGATCACTTGAAGCCAGGAGTTGAAGGCCAGCCTGGCCAACACAGTGAAACGCTGTCTCTACTAAAAAATGCAAAATTAGTCAGTTGTAGTGTCGCACACCTGTAGTCCCAGCTACTCAGGAGGGTGAGGCACAGGAATTGCTTGAACCTGGGAGGTGGAGGTTGCAGTGAGCTGAGATCGCACCATGAGCTGAGATCGCACCACTGCACTCCAAACTGGGCAACAGAGGTAGACTCTGTCTCAAAAAAAAAAAAAAATTATCATGATAGTGGGATACATAGTACAATAGTGTATCTATTTAGTATTCTTCCTGGTTTTTGGCCTGGAGCTTCTAAAACCATTGTAACTTCCTGAGCGATAGGAACATCATTGGTTATAATATTTGATCTTAGGTTTCAACACCTGCCACAAGAGCTTCTAAGACTTTTGGAATTTCTGGGGTGATAGGAGTATCTTTTGTATGATAATGAGATGACAGGTGGCTTTGGGCCCCTGGACAGGTTCAGGATCAGGGCTGGTTGCCAGAAAGATGAGTCATGATTAAAGAGTTGGATGTATCAGCCTCACCCCTACCTCTGGGAGGGGAGA
>NW_022301271.1:0-1916 GCF_002776525.5 Piliocolobus tephrosceles | reverse complement strand
CAAGTAATTCCCCTGCCTCAGCCTTCTGAGGAGCTGGTATTACAGGCGTACGCCACAATTTCCAGCTAATTTTTGTATTTTTAATCAAGACTGGGTTTCACCCTATATTTCAGGCTGGTCTTGCACTCCTGACCTCAAACGATCCAAACGCATCAGCCTCCCAAAGCACTATGCTTCCAGGTGCGAGCCATCATACCCAGCCTCAATTGTTTGTTTATGTATGTTAGGGCTTCTTCTTTGTAATTCCTGTTCACATATTTTAGAATTACAAAAATCATATATTTTATTTACTTACTCAATACTTCTGTAGCATTATAAAATTAATGTTTCCATTTACTGAAAACAGTATTGTGAACAGGTTATCCTTGTATAGTATTACCATTTTGTCTTTCATAAATTATTCCAGAGCTCTGATACTATTTTCTCCCACCTGAGGAGAATACGCAGATAGTTAATAAAAAATTGTCTGAGTGAGTAGGTATTTAAATATATTTCACATTTGTATTTTGCATCATTTTGAACATTGTATTTGCTGACACATGAAATTTTGAATTCACATTCATGTTGTATATACGCTTTGAATCAATTAGAAGAATGAAAAGAATCCAACACCAAGAGTTACTTCAGGAATTAAGTAGAAAGCGGTTGTTATGTGGAAAAAGTGTATTTATTGAAGGTATATACAGAGATATTTGAGAAGGCTGAAAGTATATTCAGAGATATTTGAGAAGGCTGAAGTCAAAATCTTTGTGTTTCTTTCCATCCGGTGTTTTATCGTAGCCTGCCAAGACTGTAGCATCACTAGTTAGAGTCCTAGGCTACCAAAGTCTCAGGGCAGCAGTAATTACTATTAGGGAAGTAATCTAGGAACATAGATGGGGGAAGATAATTCCAGGCAGAAATAATAACCATTGAAATAATTCTGAGACTAGAACTAAGGAAGCAATCATACTCCCATCATGTGGCAAGATGAATGAAGGAAAATACTTGAGTGAGATCAAAGTCCTATCCTTTTGGTTTCACTATGAGTATAATACTGGCTACTGGGAGTAAAAACTGTAAGCTGCAAGTGAGTATCAGAATCAAGGAGGGAGACCAAAAAATTATGATGCTTCAACCAACGGAATGGCAGAGGAGGCAATAGACTCACTCCTTTCATGTGACTGTGTAAGTTGTGCTTTGCTTAAAGTGACTTAGTTGAGGGCAAGAGAAATATTCAGATAATGATCCTGAGTATGTAGGCTGTTTTTGTTTACAGTTTCCTCTAAATTCCCTCTACTATTTGATTTCACTCTTTTCACCAGAGTTCCCCTTATTTATGCCTCAGTGTTACGTGGAACTCGTGAAATATATACCATGTAAAATGTTCCACTGTCTGTCAAGTAATATATGGAATTTACATGTCATGGAAAAATAAAACTTATAGTTTTAAGTTAATATCTTACAATATAATGTATGTATAAACCATTCAATCTATATGACAGAATTAAAAAGATGAGCATTCCTAACCATATACAGTATATGTAACTGTATTTATATATGTATTTGCATAGAGATGAAATTTTTGTGTTATATATATTTTAATAAATGGAGAGCATATGTATTTCTTTTTTTATATACTTTAAGTTCTGGGGTACCTGTGCAGAATGTGCAGTTCTGTTACCTAGGTATACACATGCCATGGTGGTTTGCTGCGCCCATCAACCGTCACATACATTAGGTATTTCTCCTAATGCTATCCCTCCACTAGCCCTCCAACA
Source organism: Piliocolobus tephrosceles (assembly GCF_002776525.5). Classification (NCBI taxonomy): domain Eukaryota; kingdom Metazoa; phylum Chordata; class Mammalia; order Primates; family Cercopithecidae; genus Piliocolobus; species Piliocolobus tephrosceles. The sequence goes on along the minus strand of NW_022301271.1, from coordinate 156 downwards.
ACTGACAGGCCCCAGCGTGTGATGTTCCCCTTCCTGTATCCATGTGTTTTCCTTGTTCACATCCAACTTACGAGCGAGAACATGCAGTGTTCTTTTTCTTTTTGTTCTGGTGTTATTTTGCTGAGAATGATGCTTTCCAGCATCAGCCATGTCTCT
>NW_022301270.1:2913-3501 GCF_002776525.5 Piliocolobus tephrosceles | reverse complement strand
CGTCAATGAGCTCCCAAATATCACTTCGCAGAATCCAAAACAACAGCCTTAGCAAACTCTGCCAAGAAGCAATGTGTGGAACTTTGTGTGATGAAGTCACATATCAGAAAGCAATCTCTCAGATAGCTTCCCTCTAGTTATTATGTGATGATATTTCCTTTTTCACCATGGGCCCCAAATGGCTGCCAAATATCAACTTGCACATTGTACGAAAAGAGTGTTAGAAACTGCTTCTTAAGGACAAAGATGTAACTCTCTGAGTCGAATTCACAGATCACAAAGAAGTTTCTCAGAAATCTTCTTTCTCGTTTTTCACTGAAGATATTCCATTTACCTGCGTAGGACTCTATGCCATCCAAGTTAGAACTTCTCAGTTTCTTCAAAGACAGTGTTAGTGGCCTGCTCCATGAAACATAAGTGTAACTCTGTGAGATGAATTCACACATCACAGAGAAGTTTCTGAGAGAGCTTCTTTCCAGTTTTCCTCTGAGGAGACTTGCTTTGTCACCGTAAGCTTCATTGCGCTAAGAAGAATCCCAGGTCAGATTCCAAGCAAACTGCCTTAGCAAACTGATAGCTGAAGAGAAA
>NW_022301270.1:0-2813 GCF_002776525.5 Piliocolobus tephrosceles | reverse complement strand
TATATCCTTTTTCACCTTAGCCCTCAATGAGCTCCCAAATATCACTTCGCAGAATCCAAGACAACAGCCTTAGCAAACTCTGCCAAGAAGCAATGTGTGGAACTCTGTGTGATGAAGTCACATATCAGAAAGCAATCCTTCAGAGAGCTTCCCTCTAGTTATTAAATGATGATATTTCCTTTTCCACCATGTGCCCCAATTGGCACACAAATATCAACTTGCAGATTGTACAAAAAGCGTCTTGGAAACTGCTTCTTGAGGACAAAGATGTAACTCTGTGAGTCGAATTCACAGATCACAAAGAAGTTTCTCAGAAAACTTCTTTCCCGTTTTTCACTGAAGATATCCCATTTATCTGCGTAGGACTCTAGGCCATCCAAGTTAGACCTTCTGAATTTCCACAAAGACAGGGCTAGTGGCCTGCTCCATGAAACATAAGTGTAACTCTGTGAGATGAATTCACACATCACAGAGAAGTTTCTAAGAAAGCTTCTTTGCAGTTTTCCTCTGACGACACTTGCTTTGTCACCATAAGCTTCATTGTGCTAAGAAGAATCCCATAGCAGATTCCAAGCAACCTGCCTTAGCAAACTGATAGCTGAAGAGAAAAGTGTAACTTTGTGAGTTGCTCTCACGCACAACAATGCAGTTTCTCAGAATGCTTCTTGCCACTTTCTGTCTGAGGATATATCCTTTTTCACCGTAGCCGTCAATGAGCTCCCAAATATCACTTCGCAGAATCCAAAACAACAGCCTTAACAAACTCTGCCAAGAAGCAATGTGTGGAACTCTGTGTGATGAAGTCACATATCAGAAAGCAATCTTTCAGAGAGCTTCCCTCTAGTTATTATATGATGATATTTCCTTTTTCACCATGGGCCCCAATTGGCTGCCAAATATCAACTTGCAGATTGTACGAAACGAGTCTTTGAAACTGCTTCTTGAGGACAAAGATGTAACTCTGTGAGTCGAATTCACAGATCACAAAGAAGTTTCTCAGAAAGCTTCTTTCCCGGTTTTCACTTTTGATATCCCCTTTACCAGCATCGACCTCTATGCCATCCAAGTTAGAACTTCTCAGTTTCTTCAAAGACAGTGTTAGTGGCCTTCTCCATGAAACATAAGTGTAACTCTGTGAGATGAATTCACACATCACAGAGAGTTTCTAACAGAGCTTCTTTCCAGTTTTCCTCTAACGACACTTGCTTTGTCACCGTAAGCTTCATTGTGCTAAGAAGAATCCCATAGCAGATTCCAAGCAAACTCTCTTAACAAACTGATAGCTGAAGAGAAAAGTGTAACTCTGTGAGTTGCACTCACACACAGCAATGCAGTTTCTCAGAATGCTTCTTGCCACTTTCTGTCTGAGGATATATCCTTTTTCACCATAGCCCTCAATGAGCTCCCAAATATCACTTCTCAGAATCCAAAACAACAGCCTTAGCAAACTCTGCCAAGAAGCAATGTGTGGAACTCTGTGTGATGAAGTCACATATCAGAAAGCAATCTCTCAGATACCTTCCCTCTAGTTATTATATGATGATATTTCCTTTTTCACCATGTGCCCCAATTGGCTGCCAAATATCAACTTGCAGATTGTACGAAAAGAGTCTTTGAAACTGCTTCTTGAGTACAAACATGTAACTCTGTGAGTCGAATTCACAGATCACAAAGAAGTTTCTCAGAAAGCTTCTTTACCTTTTTTCACTAAAGTTATCCCATTTACCTGCGTAGTACTCTATGCCATCCAAGTTAGAACTTCTCAATTTCCACAAAGACAGGGTTAGTTGCCTGCTCCATGAAACATAAGTGTAACTCTGTGAGATTAATTCACACATCACAGAGAAGTTTCTAACAGTGCTTCTTTCCAGTTTTCCTCAGACGACACTTGCTTTGTCACCGTAAGCTTCATTGTGCTAAGAAGAATCCCATAGCAGATTCCAAGCAAACTCTCTTAACAAACTGATAGCTGAAGAGAAAAGTGTAACTCTGTGAGTTGCACTCACACACAGCAATGCAGTTTCTCAGAATGCTTCTTGCCACTTTCTGTCTGAGGATATATCCTTTTTCACCATAGCCGTCAATTAGCTCCCAAATATCACTTCGCAGAATCCAAAACAACAGCCTTAGCAAACTCTGCCAAGAAGCAATGTGTGGAACTCTGTGTGATGAAGTCACATATCAGAAAGCAATCTTTCAGATAGCTTCCCTCTAGTTATTATGTGATGATATTCCCTTTTTCACCATGGGCCCCAATTGGCTGCCAAATATCAACTTGCACATTGTACGAAAAGAGTGTTAGAAACTGCTTCTTGAGGACAAAGATGTAACTCTGTGAGACGAATTCATAGATCACAAAGAAGTTTCTCAGAAAGCTTCTTTCCCGGTTTTCACTGATGATATACCCTTTACCAGCGTCGACCTCTATGCCATCCAAGTTAGAACTTCTCAGTTTCTTCAAAGACAGTGTTAGTGGCTTGCTCCATGAAATATAAGTGTAACTCTGTGAGATGAATTCACACATCACAGAGAAGTTTCTGAGAGAGCTTCTTTCCAGTTTTCCTCTGAGGAGACTTGCTTTGTCACCGTAAGCTTCATTACGCTAAGAAGAATCCCAGAGCAGATTCCCAGCAAACTGCCTTAGCAAACTGATAACTGAAGAGAAAAATGTAACTTTGTGAGTTGCTCTCACGCACAGCAATGCAGTTTCTCAGAATGCTTCTTGCCACTTTCTGTCTGAGGATATATCCTTTTTCACCATAGCCCTCAATGAGCTCTCAACTATCACTTCGCAGAATCCAAGACAACAGCCT
>NW_022301269.1:762-2623 GCF_002776525.5 Piliocolobus tephrosceles | reverse complement strand
GGAAAAGAAGAAGTCAAATTGTCCCTGTTTGCAGATGACATGATTGTCTATTTAGAAAACCCCATCGTCTCAGCCCAAAATCTCCTGAAACTGATAAGCAACTTTAGGAAAGTCTCAGGATACAAAATTATTGTGCAAAAATCACAAGCATTCTTATACACCAATAACAGACAGAGACCCAAATCATGAACGAATTCCCATTCACAATTGCTTCAAAGACAATAAAATACCTAGGAATCCAACTTACAACAGATGTGAAGGACCTCATCAAGGAGAACTACAAACCACTGCTCAGTGAAATAAAGGAGGACACAAACAAATGGAAGAACACTCCATGCTCACGAACAAGAAGAATCAATATCATGAAAATGGCCATACTGCCCAAGGTAATTTATAGATTCAATGCCATCCCCATTAAGCTACCAACAACTTTCTTCACAGAATTGGAAAACACTACTTTAAAGTTCATAAGAAACCAAAAAAGAGCCCGCATTGCCAAGACAATCCTAAGTCAAAAGAACAAAGCTGGAGGCATCATTCTACCTGACTTCAAACTATACTGCAAGGCTACAGTAACCAAAACAGCATGGTACTGGTACCAAAACAGAGCTATAGACCAATGGAACAGAAAAAAGCCCTCAGAAATAATACCACACATCTACAACCATCTGATCTTTGACAAACCTAACAAAAATAAGAAATGGGGAAAGGATTCCCTATTTAATAAATGCTGCTGGGAAAACTGGCTAGCCATAAATAAAAAGCTGAAACTGGATCCCTTCCTTACTCCTTACACAAAAATTAATTCAAGATGGATTAGAGACTTAAATGTTAGACTTAAAACCATAAAAACCCTAGAAGAAAACCTAGACAATACCATTCAGGACAGAAACATGGGCAAGGACTTCATGTCTAAAACACCAAAAGCAATGGCAAAAAAAGCCAAAATAGACAAATGGGATCTAATTAAACTAAAGAGCTTCTGCATAGCAAAAGAAACTACCATCAGAATGAACAGACAACCTACAGAATGGGAGAAAATTTTGGCAATCTACTCATCTGAAAAAGGGCTAATAACCAGAACCAACAAAGAACTCAAACCAATTTACAACAAGAAAACAAACAACCCCATTAAAAAGTGGGCAAAGGATAAGAACAGACACTTCTCTAAAGAAGACATTTATGCAGCCAACAGACACATGAAGAAATGCTCATCATCACTAGCCATCAGAGAAATGCAAATCAAAACCACAATAAGATACCTCTCACACCAGTTAGAATGGCAATCATTAAAAAGTCAGGAAACAACAGGTGCTGGAGAGGATGTGGAGAAATAGGAATAGTTTTACACTGTTGGTGGGACTGTAAACTAGTTCAACCACTGTGGAAGACAGTGTGGTGATTCCTCAAGGATGTAGAACTAGAAATACCATTTGACCCAGCCATCCTATTACTGGGTATATCCCCAAAGGATTATAAATCATGCTGCTTAAAGACATATGCACATGTATGTTTACTGTAGCACTATTCACAATACCCAAGACTTGGAACCAACCCAAATGTCCATCAATGACAGACTGGATTAAGAAAATGTGGTACATACACACCATGGAATACTATGCAGCCATAAAAAAGGATGAGTTCACGTCCTTTGTAGGGACATGGATGCAGCTGGAAACCATCATTCTCAGCAAACTATCACAAGAACAGAAAACCAAACACCGCATGTTCTCACTCATAGGTGGGAAATGAACAATGGGATCACTTGGACACAGTAAGGGGAACATCACACACTGGGGCCTGATGTGGGGTGCGGGGAGGGGAGAAGGATAGCATTACGAGATATACCTAATGTAAATGA
>NW_022301269.1:0-662 GCF_002776525.5 Piliocolobus tephrosceles | reverse complement strand
CATGTATACATATGTAACAAACCTAGACTTTGTGCACATGTATCCTAGAACATAAAGTATAATAAAAAAAATCATATCAAGTGTGAAATAAAGAAAATTATGTATAGAGAGAAAGAACAGAATCTATAAATATGCATGTTTGTGTACATACATCCATATACATACATATATGTGTTCATGCAGTAATTTTATTCTTCTAAAGCAATGCCTCTGCCTTCCACCCTCACTGTACATGTCCTAGTCCTGTGATGTCCCTGGAACTGAGCACCTGATTTCCTTCTCTGTCTCTCACATGAACAGGGAATAGAAATGGAAACTACACGCTGTGGTTACTGTTGTGAAAATCCATGTTCCCCACAGGCTAGTTTGGCATCTTACATTCCAGTTCCCATTGTAAAAAAAAAAAAAAAAAGCAAGCAGCAAACAAAAACTGCAAAAGTAAAAATGAAATATTTGAAAGTCTAGAGTCACAGAGGTTCCGGATTCACCCACCACCCACAGTGACCTCCGCCGCCCTCCAGACCTGAGGGCAGTTACGCCTGAACGGCCTGCCTCTTCACCATCCATGAAAAGAGGTGACCTTAAATTTCAATAGATTTTACTCTGTTCAAAAGGAACCAGGTCAACATTCAAAGTCAGTGATCTGACAACTCTAAGCTTTG
>NW_022301268.1:0-1374 GCF_002776525.5 Piliocolobus tephrosceles | reverse complement strand
CTGGTGGGAGGTCATTCCATTAAGGGGGTGCATCTCCAATGAATGGCTTAGCACCATCCCCATATGTGATAAGTGAATTTTTGTCAGTTCATTCACACAAGATCTGGTTGTTTAAATGTTTGCCAACTCCTCACACCACTGTCTTGCTTTTGTGCTTACCATGTTGACATGCTGGCTCTCTGTTGACTGCTGTCATGATTGTAAGCTTCCTGAGGCCTCACTAAAGGCAGATGTCATCATCATGCTTCCTGTAAAGCCCACAGAACCATTCGCCAACTGAGTATTTTTTACCTAGCCTCAGGTGTTTCTTTTCTTTTGAGACAGAGTCTCACTCTGTCACCCAGGCTGGAGTACAGTGGCATGATCTTGGCTCACTGCAAACTCCGCCTCCTGGGTTAAAGTGATTCTCCTGCCTCAGCCTCCCAGGTAGCTGGGACTACAGGTGCCCGCTACCGTGTCCAGCTAGTATTTTTGTACTTTTAGTACAGATGGGGTTTCACCGTGTTAGCCAGGATCGTCCTGATCTCCTGACCTCGTGATCCACCCACCTAGGCCTCCCAAAGTGCTGGGATTACAGGTGTGAGCCACCGTGCCCATCCCAGGTGTTTCTTTATAGCAATGCAAGAATGGCTTAACACATCCTTCAGTAGGTACATGGATAAGCAAACTAAGGTATACTCATACAACAAAATACAATTCAGAACTGTTTTAGTCTATTTTGTGCTGATACAACAAAATACCTGAGACCGAGTAATCTGTAAAGAACTGACATTTCTTTCCCACAGTTTTGGAGTCTAGGAATCCCAAGATGAAGGTGCTGGCATCTAGTGAAGCCTTCTTGCTGCATCCTTACTTAGAAGAAAGAGAAACTAGACCTGAAGATCAAGCTAGCAAGTCAGATGAACACTTCAAGAAGCCTCTTTTATAAAAGCCTTAGTCCCATTAATGAGAAAGGAACACTCATGACCTAATCATCTTTTAAAGGCCCCACCCCTTAATACCATCATATTGGCAACACTTGAATCGTGGAGAACACCCATTCAAACCATAGCAAGAGTTTAAAAGTAATAAGATAAAAAGAAGCACTAAGACACAAATGAATCTTAAATGCACATTACTAAGTGAAAAAAGCCAATCTGAAAAGGCATGTTACCATTAAATAACATTCTGGAAAACGTCAAGCTATTGAGATGATAAACATGGTAGTGCCTGTCATGAATGACACGGGAAGGGATTGAACAGGTACAGCACAGGACAGTGATGCTAATTTTATATGATACTGTGACAGTGGATACACGACATAATATGTTTATCAAGAACTTGATGCAAAAAATGAACCTAATACATGCAAATAAAATAAATGTTTAGGATCTT
>NW_022301267.1:0-2347 GCF_002776525.5 Piliocolobus tephrosceles | reverse complement strand
GAGGATGATATGACTCCCAGTATCGCAGGGGTTGTACACACCTCCTGTGATATTGTTCCTAATGTCCCGAAAGGGAGGGGATAATATTTCTCTCAGTATCTCAGCTGGTGTACACCTCCTTTGTAATATTGTTCTCAATATCCACGATGGGAGAGGATGATAAGACTCCCAATATGGCAAGAAGTGTACAGCCGCCCGTGATGTAGTTCCTAACATCCAGGTGGGCAGAGGATGATATTACTGCCCATATCGCACGAATTGTAAAACCCCTTCAATATTTTGCCTGCGATCCTGAGGGGAAAGGATGGTATCACTCCCAATATCAAAGGTGTACACCCCCTGGGACACTACGCCCAATATCCACACTGGGAGACGATGACTATATGCCCAATATCACAAGGGATGTACACAAACCCTGGGATATTGTTCCTTATATCGAGAGTGGGAGAAGACGCTATTACTCCCAATAACGCAGGGACTGTGGCTGTACATCCCTCCTGTGATATTGTTCTTAATATGCTAGGGAAGAGAGGATGATACTATTCCCAATATCGGAGGGGGAGTACACCCACCAAGTCATGTTGTTCTTAATGTACTCCACCTCCCTCCACCAGGGATATCGTTTCTAATATCCAGGGGAAGAGAGGATAACATTATGTCAAATATTGCAGGGGAGTGTACACACCCTCTGTGATGTTGTTCCTCGTATCCAAAGGTAGAGACGATATTACTGGCCACATCGCAGGGGGTGTACACCCTTCTGTGATATTGGTTTTGACATTCTGTGGGGGAGAAGACAACATTAATCCAAATATCGCAGAAGGTGTACAGACCTCTGTGATGTAGTGCCTACTGTATAGGGGAAAGAGAAGAATATTGCTCTCAATATCGCAGGAGTGTAACTACCCTGCCCCCGTATATTGCTCCTAATATGCAGCAGGGTGGAGGCTGATAGTACTCCCACTATCCCAGAAGGTGCACACACACCTGTGATATAGTTCCTAATATCCAGCGGGAAAGAGGCTGATTTTACTTTCGAGATCGCAGTGGGTGTACACTTCCCCCAACCCTGGGGTATCGTTCCTAATATCCAGGCGGGAAGATGATGATATGGCTGACAATATCGAAGGGGGTGGACACTTCTTCTGTGATATGGTTTCTGATATCCAGTGGGTGAATGGATGATATTACTCCGATCAAGTAGGAACCATACAGCCACCCTGGGATTTTCTCCTTAATAACCACGGGGGAGAGATGATATTACTACCAATATTGCAAGGGGTGTACACCCCTCCTGTGATATTGTTTCTTATATCCAGGAAAGGAGAAGGTGGTCTTAGTACCAATATTGAAGGGATGGACAGCCCCCATGGGATATTGTTCTAAAGATACAAGTTGAAAGAGGATGAGATTCCATCCAATATAACAAGGGGTGTACACCCCGCCTATGGTACGAATCTTAAAACCTAGAAGAGAAAATGACATTGCTTCCAAAAACACATGGGGTATACACCCACCCTGTGATACTGTTCCTGTCATCTAAAGGAAGAGATGATGATAGTACTCCCACTACCGGAGAAGCTACACACCCTCCTATTATATTGTTCCTCATAACTTGTGGGGGAGAGCATGATATTACTTCCAATATGACAGTGGCTTGACACCCAGTCTGTGACATTGCTCCTAATTTCCAGTAGGTAAAGTATGTTCCTGCTGAGAGAGTAGTGGGTGCACAGCCGCCCTGTGATATTTCTCCGAATATTCAGGGAAACAGGACGACATTACCCCAAATCTCCCAAAAAAGTGTACACCCATTGTGTGATATGGTTCCTAATATCCGGAGGTGCAGAGGATGGTATTCGTTCTTCTGTCGCAGGCTGTGTACACGCAACCTGTGAAATTGTTCCTAATATCCTGAACAAAAGAGACTGCTAATAATGGACACACATTGCAGGGGGCAGTAATTGCCTATTACGATCCACATCGCAGGGGGTGAGGCACTCCCCACGACATGGGGAATAATAGCAACCCCCTTTCCCCCCGGGCTATTACGATCCACATCGCAGGGCAGTTCAGGACACCAGCCCTGCCCCAACCTTGACCCAGACATTGGGTGTCGTGGGACCACCTCAGGGTGGGTGGCAGCTCAGCTCGAAGTTATCCCTGCTGCCAAAGACCAACTGTTCCTGCTAGTTTGAATCTGGCCACAGGGTCTCTGTTGTGGTGAGACAGGTGACCATGAGGCAGACTCCCTGAAATCTAGCACGACAGAGCTCAACGCCCCCATGAGAGGCACCATGGCACGCAGACTTTGCAGACATACTAGCGAAGGCCACAGCAGGCCCTG
>NW_022301266.1:1314-3343 GCF_002776525.5 Piliocolobus tephrosceles | reverse complement strand
TGAGGAATCACCACACTGTTTTCCACAATGGTTGAACTAGTTTATAGTCCCACCAACAGTATAAAAGTGTTCCTATTTCTCCACATCCTCTCCAGCAACTGTTGTTTCCTGATGTTTTAATGATTGCCATTCTAACTGGTGTGAGATGGTATCTCATTGTGGTTTTGATTTGCATTTCTCTGATGGCCAGTGATGGTGAACCTTTTTTCATGTGTCTGTTCATATCCTTTGTCCTGGGGTTTTTCATGGGGTTGTTTTCTTTCTTATAAATTTGATTCAGTTCTTTGTAGGTTCTGAATATTAGCCCTTTGTCAGATGAGTAGATTGCAAAAATGTTCTCCCATTCTGTAGGTTGCCTGTTCACTCTGATGGTAGTTTCTTTTGCTGTGCAGAAGCTCTTTAGTTTAATCATATCCCATTTGTCAATTTTGGCTTTTGTTGCCATTGCTTTTGGTGTTTTAGACATGAAGTCCTTACCCATGCCTATGTCCTGAATGGTATTACCTAGGTTTTCTTCTAGGGTGTTTATGGTATAGGGTCTCACATTTAAGTCTCTAATCCATCTTGAATTAATTTTCGTATAAGGAGTAAGGAAAGGATGCAGTTTCAGCTTTCTACTTAAGGCTAGCCAATTTTCCCAGCACCATTTATTAAATAGGGAATCCTTTCCCCATTTCTTGTTTCTCTCAGGTTTGTCAAAGATCAGATGGCTGTAGATGTGTGGTATTATTTCTGAGGACTCTGTTCTGTTCCATTGGTCTATATCTCTGTTTTGGTACCAGTACCATGCTGTTTTGGTTACTGTAGCCTTGTAGTATAGTTTGAAGCCAGGTAGTGTGATGCCTCCAGCTTTGTTCTTTTGGAATAGGATTGTCTTGGCAACACGGGGTCTTTTTTGGTTCCACATGAACTTTAAAGAAGTTTTTTCCAATTTTGTGAAGAAAGTCATTGGTAGCTTAATGGGGATGGCATTGAATCTATAAATTACCTTGGGTATTATGGCCATTTTCACAATATTGATCCTTCCTATCCATGAGCAAGGAATGTTCTTCCATTTGTTTGTGTCTTCTTTTATTTCACTGAGCAGTGGTTTGTAGTTCTCCTTGAAGAGGTCCTTTACATGCCTTGTAAGTTGGATTCCTAGGTATTTTATTCTCTTTGAAGCAATTGTGAATGGGAGTTCATTCATGATTTGGCTTTCTGTTGGTTACTGGTGTATAAGAATGTTTGTGATTTTTGCACATTGATGTTGTATCCTGAGACTTTGCTGAAGTTGCTTATCAGCTTAGGGAGATTTTGGGCTGAGACAATGGGGTTTTCTAAATATACAATCATGTCATCTGCAAACAGGGACATTTTTACTTCTTCTTTTCCTAACTGAATACCCTTGATTTCTTTCTCTTGCCTGATTGCCCTAGCCAGAACTTCCAGCACTCTGTTGAATAGGAGTGGTGAGAGAGGGCATCCCTGTCTTGTGCCAGTTTTCAAAGTGAATGCTTCCAGTCTTTGCCCATTCAGTATTATATTGGCTATGGGTTTGTCATAAATAGCTCTTATTATTTTGAGATACGTTCCATCAATACCGAATTTATTGAGAGTTTTTAACATGAAGGGCTGTTGAATTTTGTCAAAGGCCTTTTCTGCATCTATTGAGATAATCATGTGGTTTTTGTCTTTGGTTCTGTTTATATGCCGGATTACGTTGATTGATTTGCGTATGTTGAACCAGCCTTGCATCCCAGGGATGAAGCCCACTTGATCATGGTGGATAAGCTTTTTGATGTGCTCCTGGATCTGGTTTGCCAGTATTTTATGGAGGATTTTTGCATCGATGTTTATCATGGATATTGGTGTAAAATTCTCTTTTTTGTTGTATCTCTGTCAGGCTTTGGTATCAGGATGATGTTGGCCTCGTAAAATGAGTTAGGGAGGATTCCCTCTTTTTCCATTGATTGGACTCTTTTCAAAAGTAATGGTACCAACTCCTCCTTGTACCTCTGGTAGAATTCGGCTGTGAATCCATCAGGTC
>NW_022301266.1:0-1214 GCF_002776525.5 Piliocolobus tephrosceles | reverse complement strand
ATGCTGGATTACGTTTATTGATTTGCGTATGTTGAACCAGCCTTGCATCCCAGGGATGAAGCCCACTTGATCATGGTGGATAAGCTTTTTGATGTACTCCTGGATCTGGTTTGCCAGTATTTTATGGAGGATTTTTGCATCGATGTTTATCATGGATACTGGTGTAAAATTCTCTTTTTTATTATATCTCTGTCAGGCTTTGGTATCAGGATGATGTTGGCCTCGTAAAATGAGTTAGGGAGGATTCCCTCTTTTTCCATTGATTGGACTCTTTTCAAAAGTAATGGTACCAACTCCTCCTTGTACCTCTGGTAGAATTCGGCTGTGAATCCATCTGGTCCTGGACTTTTTTTGGTTGGTAGGCTATTAATTTTCGCCCGCTTTTTTCAAGGTTTTTAGTTTCTTTGAGCTGGCTATATAGTTCCTCCTTTAGCTCTGAGAAGTTTGATCGACTGAAGCCTTCTTCTCTCAACTTGTCAAAGTCATTCTCCATCCAGCTTTGTTCCGTTGCTGGCGATGAGCTGCATTCCTTTGGAGGGGGAGACGCGCTCTGATTTTTTTAAATTTTCAGCTTTTCTGCACTGCTTTTTCTCCATCTTTGTGGTTTTATCTGCCTTTGGTCTTTGATGATGGTGACATCCTGATGGGGTTTTGGTGTGGGTGTCCTTTCTAACAGTCAGGACCCTCAGCTGCAGGTCTGTTGGAGTTTGCTTGAGGTCCTCTCCAGATGCTGTTTGCCTAGGTATCAGCAGCAGAGGCTGCAGAAGATAGAATATTGCTGAACAGCAATTGTTGCTGTCTGATTCTTGCCTGGAAGCTTCTCTCAGGGGTGTACCCCACCGTGTGAGGTGTCGGTCTGCATCTAGTGGAGGATGTCTCCCAGTTAGGCTACTCAGGGGTCAGGGACCCACTTGAGCAGGCAGTCTGTTCTCAGATCTCAACCTCGGTCCTGGGAGATCCACTGATCTCTTCAAAGCTTTCAGACAGGGGCATTTACCTCTGTCGAGGTTTCTGCTGATTTTGTTTAGCTATGCCTTGTCCCCAGAGGTGGAGTCTACAGAGGCAGGTCAGCCTCCTTGAGCTGTGGTGGGCTCCATCCAATTTGAGCTTGCCAACAGCTTTGTTTACCTACTTAAGCCTCAGCAATGGCAGGCGCCCCTCCCCCATCCTCACTGAGGCCTTGCAGTTAGATCTCAGACTGCTGTGCTTACAAT
>NW_022301265.1:0-3253 GCF_002776525.5 Piliocolobus tephrosceles | reverse complement strand
ATAATTACTATAATTATTATTTTAATTATTAATATAATTATTATTATTATTATAGTTATTATTGTTATTATTATAATTATTATTATTGTTATTATTATAATTATTATAATTATTATTATGATTTTTTTTTTTTTTTAAATATGAAGAAACTATTAATTTTTTTGTTTTTTTTTTTGTTTTTTTTTAAAGTTAAATTGTTCAAATAAATTTGTATATATCTATACGTATTATAAATGTATACGGTATAGTGCATATATACATATATATTAAAACTATAATTAAAATATATAAATATATATATATATATATATATTTTTTTTTTTTCTTATATGATTGTTCAACTTAAAAAAAAAAAATAAATATACAAATTGTTTATTATAGTTATAAATTACAAACTTAACTACAATATTATTCTATTTTTAATTCTTAATTTTTTTTATTTTTTAAAAAATAAAAGGGGTTAATTGCTTTTTTGGGGAAGAGTGGGCTTTGCTGAAGCCACTACAAATTGTTCTGATTAAGGTAAACAGTTACAAAGATAACATAAATTAAAAATTAAGATACAAAATAATAACGACAAAAAATAATTGCCAAAAACAGTTATTAGCTATTCCTACTTTCTTTTTTAATAATAATTTTATGTATAATTGTATGTATATTTGTATAATAAAATATAATATAATACAAATTTAAACTGAATAGTTAACTTCTTTAATAAATATTATTACCACCGTATAATAAAACGAAAATCAAAACAAATGTGAAAAAAAAGAAAAAATAAATTTCATAATTAAAAATAATGAAAATTGTTTGCTTCCTTGCTTGCTTGTTTGTTTTTTTTTTTTGTTGTTGTCATTAATTATAATATTTTTATTATGATGTTATATATAGGAGCATTTTAAAAATGTTAAAATACGGTACTACATAAGTCACAAAACGAGGAAATGTATAAATAAACAATTTTCGAGTTTGGACATATTTGCTCCAAAACAACTTTGTGAAGTATTTATAGATTTTTTGAGTATCGGTACATACACACTGTAACATATGTGTTTGTATATATATATAATAGAGAGGGAAATTTATCTTTATTGACATAATATATAACTTTTTTTTTTCATTTCAATGTTTAAAATAAAGTAAAATTCGACTACTAGGCAATGTATAACATAGTATGATAAATCCAACACATATATATATATATACATAGATATAAATATTTATATATAATACCACACGTGTGGAAGAAGAAAAAAATATTATTTCTAATTATTTATTTTTCTAAACCACATTTTAATCAAAAAAAAAAAAAAAAATATATTATATATTATATTTTCAGAAATACATGTTTTAAAAAAAAATAAATTAAATTAATATTCGAAATAATCTATTTTTTAATTTAAATTGTTACTTTTTTCTAAAATGTTGTATATGTAGACTTATTCTTATATATAAAGAGAAAATCGCTTTTTTGCTTTTTTTTTTTTTTTTCCCACTCTTTTTACATTACACATTATTATGATTGCATAATAGGAACTATGAAAATATATGTATATTTATGGTCAAAAAAAAAAAAAAAAAATAATAATAATAGTAATAATAAAGACATACAGCCTCATAATGAAGCAGAATACTTAATAATTATAGTATTTAAACGATAAAAATGAGAATTTTATAAAACTTTATTTGCTCTTTTAAAATTGGTACACTTTATAGTAATTTTATACATATATATATATATATATATTTGCGTTTTACATGATCAAACAAATATATACATAAATGCATAAAAAATTAACTAGAATATTCTAAAACTCTAGTGAATTAAAATATTCCATAAAAAAAAAAAATAAATAATAAAGAACGTAACATTTTAAATTTATTTAATAATAAAATGACATCAAAGTATAATATATAACATGAAAAAAAAAAAAAAAATGGCTTTAGGCTTTATGTCGTTTTAAACGCTCAATATACACATATTACAACCCTTTTTATAAAATAAATGTGAACATTTTTTTTATGTATAAAATATATATTTTTTAAATAAAAATAGTCAAATATGTATGAGTATACATACAGCATTATTTAATTGGTTCTTATAAAAAAATAGTATTTTAATTGGTGTTATTTAGAATATTAAAAAAAAAAAAAATAATAATAATAAAATAAATCGATACATATTTATATACATACATACATACACGCATATATGCATATGTTTATATAACATTGAATAACAACATAATAATTTAAAAAAAAAAATTAATATTACTAATTTTATTATAATGATTAAAATAAATGTACGTACCCTTACATCACTCCTTTAACATCGTGTATAATATAGATATAAAATAAAATATTATTGTATATATATATATATATATGTATATACATATATAATACATGTATATATTTAAAAATTAATATCTTTATTATTAAGATGATAAAAATATATTAATTTAGTACGTAACATTAATATGAATTTTTTTTTTTTTTGTCAGCTGTTATATGTATTAAAAAAAAAACAGCGTGTTCAGCTTATCATTTACGAGTTTAAAGCACAAACAATTTAATATATATATATATATACATATATATTTACTTATGTTTAAACATTACATATGTTATTTATATGTATATGCATATACATTCATATATATGTACATTATACTCATAACACTCGTTCATAAGAAATAAAATAAAATAAATATAATGTAAAAATAAAAAAAAAAAAAAAAAATTTCCATTCTTACCTTTCATAAAAAAAAAAAAAAAAATTAAAATAAAATAAATAAAATAAAAATGAATATAAAAATGAAATATTTTTTAAAACATAGTTTCTGTATATTATAATATAAAGATATATTAGCTAACTTATAGCATAACATTAAAAAAAAATAAGTAAATAACCCTGAAATTATATTATAAGGGCTTAAGGAAAACATTTTTATTAATATATACGTATATATATAATACATATATATAATTAAGCAATTTTTTT
The DNA here is from genome assembly GCF_002776525.5 of Piliocolobus tephrosceles. NCBI lineage: Eukaryota > Metazoa > Chordata > Mammalia > Primates > Cercopithecidae > Piliocolobus > Piliocolobus tephrosceles. The sequence continues at coordinate 249 of NW_022301265.1, read as the reverse complement.
TTTTTCCTTGAACAATAAAAGTAATAAGAAAAACATTAACAAAAACATGACGTAATATTTATTATAATTATAAATATCTACGTGTACCTATATACATACATACATACATACATACATACGTACGTAAAAATATGCTAACACATAGATTGTAATGATCTCGAAATAAAAGTTAAAACATTTGCAATATTTTTTATAAAATGTTCTAAAAGTTACATTTGTAAGGGTTTATATTAACTCCTATAGTTAACA
>NW_022301264.1:0-1829 GCF_002776525.5 Piliocolobus tephrosceles | reverse complement strand
CACACCCTGTATCGGTCTGGTCCTGGCAGGAAACAGATGGTACGCTGTCTCACAGGGCAATTGAGAGCGTTTACAAAGGTGTGGGCAGCATTAGGGGAATGGACAAGAGAGGGTGACCTGGGACTTGGCTCTAATGGGGCCCTGAGCACTCCTGGGTCTGATTGCTGATGGGAGGGAGGGAGGGAGGGTCCTGTTTCCAGGACCAGCAGGCAGTAGCCATGGGTGAGGGGCCCTGCAGGAGCAGGGGCTGTAGGTGAAAGGATGAAGCCACCGGAGGGAAGAGGGCTCTGTCTTCCCGCCCCCGATCTCATGCCAGTCCCTCCACTAGCCACACCTCACCAGAAGCAAGAGAGTGTGGGGTCTGAGTGGTGCAGTCCCTGGAGGCCAGCCTGCTGGGTTCCAGCAGGACAGAGAAGGCAAATAGACATATAGAGGCACAGGCTGCCTTCGTGCTGATCCAGTGGAATTAGATCCTTCCTGTTTTTTTTTTCCTTTCTTTCTTTCCTTTTTTTTTTTTTCTTTTTTCCTTTTTTAGATATGGGGTCTTGCTCTGTTGCCCAGGCTGGGTATGGTGGCGCCTTCATAGCTCACTGTAGCCTTGAACTCCTCGGCTCAGGCGATCCTCCCACCTTGGCCTCCCAAAGTGCGGGATTACAGATACTACAGGCACCTAGTTAACTTTCTTTATTTTTTATTTGTAGAGACAGGGTCTTTCTCTGTCACCCAGGCTTGAGTACAGTGGCACAATCATAGCTCACTGCGACCTTGAACCCCTGGGCTCAAGCAATCCTCTCACCTCAGCCTCCCAAGTGGCTGGGATTACAGGTGCGTGCCACCAGCCAGCTAATTTTTTTTTATTTTTTATAGAGATGGGGTCTCGCCATGTTGCCCAGGCTGGTTTGGAACTCCTGAGCTCAAGAGATGCTCCCACCTTGGCCTCCCAAAGTGCTGAAATTACAAGCATAAGCCACCATGCCTGGCCTCCTTTCCTGGCCTTCTGGTCTCCAGACTGGAGAAAGGGCCACAAAATCCTGCCCAGACAGAGGGCTGCCGAGGCTGGAGTGGGGCTGGTGGTGTGCAGAGGGGACCCTGCAGGGGCTGACCTCTGAGTCCCAGGGGACAGGGCAAATTTTTTTTTTTTTTTTTTTGGAAATGGAGTCTCGCTCTGTCGCCCAGGCTGGAGTGCAAAAGGCACAATCTCGGCTCACTGCAACCTCCGCCTCCTGGGTTCAAGTGATTCTCCTCTCTCAGCCTCCCAAGTAGCTGGGATTACAGGAGTGCACCACCTCGCCCAGCTAATTTTTGTATTTTTAGTAGAGACGGGGGTGGGGGTTTCACCGTGTGGCCCAAGCTGGTCTCAAACTCCTGACCTCAAGTGATCCTCCCACTTCAGCCTCCCAAAGTACTGGGATTATAGGCATGAGCCACCGCACCGCACCCAGCGGGGACAGGGCAATTTTGCCAGCTGGAGAAGGGGTGGCCCCCAAATGTCCCCTTCACCACCCTCCTGCTTCTTCCTTGAGAACACCTCCTCCCTGAAGCCCTCCTGAGGCTTCCTGTAGCCCTCTACCTACATGCCTCAGCACTGGGAGGTGGGGGTCCCCCTTGCTCCTCAGCCCCATTTGGAGTAATGTCCTGTGCAGCTGAGCTCACAACTCCTCCTCCACCTGTCCCTCCACCCCGTGTCACTGGCAATTGCTCACTTTCTGGGCCTGTACCCACTCAGCTCCCCTATCCCTGAGCACCAGCCTCAGCCAGCTCTGATGTGGACTAATCATCCTTATCCCTCCCATCAGCTGCCTCGTTTTTTTTTTTTTTTTTTTTTTTTT
>NW_022301263.1:5651-11908 GCF_002776525.5 Piliocolobus tephrosceles | reverse complement strand
TTGCTTTTGGTGTTTTAGACATGAAGTCCTTGCCCATGCCTATGTCCTGAATGGTACTACCTAGATTTTCTTCTAGGGTTTTTATGGTATTAGGTCTAACATTTAAGTCTCTAATCCATCTACTCAGAAGCAAAATTCCTGGATCATATGGTAATTCAGTTTTTAAGTTTTTAGGAACCTCTATACTGTTTTTCCATGGTAGCTACACTATTTTACATTCCCATCAATAGTGCACAAGACTTCCAATTTCTCTGCATCCTTGCCAACACTTGTGATTTTCTGCTCTTTTGATAGTGGCCATCGTAATGGATGTGAAGTTATAGCTTACTGTGGTTTTGATTTGCATTTCTCTTATGATTAGTGATGTTAGGTAGCTTTCTATACACTTTCTGGCCATTTGTAAGTCTTCTTTGGAGAATATCTTCTTTGTATATCTTCTTTGGAATCTATTCACTTCTTTAGCCCATTTTTGAATTTTTAAATAATTTTTTAAATTGTTATGGGTACATAGTAGGTGTATATATTTATTAGGTACATGAGATATTTTATATAGGTATTCAATGTGTAATAATCACATCATGAAAAATGGGATATCTATCCCCTCAAGCATTGATCCTTTGTATTACAAACACTCCAATTAAAATATTTTGTTTCTAAATGTACAATTAAATTATTTTGACTTTAGTCACCCTGTTGTGCTACCAAATACCAGATATTATTCATTCTTTCAAACTAGTTTTTGTACCCATTAATCATCACTACTGCCCCCACCCCTCCCCCCCCCCAACTACCCTTTCCAGCCTCTGGTAACCATCCTTCTGCTCTCTATCTCCATATGCTCAGTTGTTTTGATTTTTACATCCCACAAATAAGTGAGAACATGTGATGTTTGTCTTTCTGTGCCTGGCTTATTTAACTTAACATAATGATCTCCAGTTCTATCCATGTTGTTGCAAATGACTGAATCTCATTCTTTTCTATGACTGAATACTACTCTGTTGTGTATAGAAAGGTTTTCTTTAACTATTCATATAAGGATGGACATTTAGGTGGCTTCCAAATCTTGACTATTGTGAATAGTGCTGCAACAAACATGGGAGTGCAAATATCTCTTCAATATACAATATACTGATTTTCTTTCTTTGGGATATATACCCATGAGTGGAATTGCTAGAACATATAGCAGTTCTTTATTTTTAGTTTTTTGAAGAATTTCCAACTGTTCTCCATAGTGGTTGTACTAATTGACACTCCCACCAACAATGTATGAGGGTTCCTTTTTCTCCACGTCCTCTCCAGCATTTGTTACTGTCTGTCTTTTGGATATAACCCATTTTAATTCAGGTGAGTTAATATCTCTTTGTAGTTTTGACTTGTATTTCTCTGATGATCAATTTTGTTGAGCATCTTTCCATATGCCTGCTTGCCATTTGTATGTCTTCTTTTGAGAAATGTCTATTTACATCTTTTTCCCATTTTAAGATCAGATTATTACATTTCTTCCTGTAGAGTTGTTTGAGCTCCTTGCATATTCTGATTATTAATCCCTTGTCAGACAGATAGTCTGCAAATATTTCCTCCCATTCTATGGATTGTCTCTTCACTTTGTTGATTGTGTCTTTTGCTGTGCAGAAGCTTTTTAAGTTGATGTGATCCCATTTGTCCTTTTTTGCTTTGGCTGCCTGTGCTTGTGGAGTATTACTCAAGAAAGTTTTCACCAAACCAATGTCCTGGAGAGTTTCTCCACTGTTTTTTGTAGTGGTTTTATGGTTTAGGTCTTATATTTAAATATGTAATCCATTTTTATTTGATTTTTGCATACAGCAAGATATAGGGGTCAAATTTCATTCTGCTGCATATGGATATCCAGTTTTCACAGCACCATTTATTGAAGAGATTGTCTTCTTTCTTCAATGTATGTTTTTGGCTCCTTTGTTGAAAATGAGTTCACTGTAGGTGTATGGATTTGTTTGTGGGTTCTCTATTCTATTCCATTGGTCTATGTGTCTGTTTTTATGCCAGTCTCATGTTGTTTTGTTTACTATAGTTTTGTAGTATAATATGAAGTCAAGTAATGTGATTCCTCCAGTTTTGTTCTTTTTGCTTAGAACAGCTTTGGCTATTGTGTTAGTCCATTCTCACACTGCTGATAAAGACATACCCAAGACTGGATAATTTACACAGGAAAATGGGTTTAATGGACTTACATGTCCACGTGACTCACAATCATGGTGGAAGGCAAGGAGGAGCAAGTCATGTCTTACATGGATGGCAGCAGGCAAAGAGAGAGCTTGTGCAGGGAAACTCCCCTTTATAGAACCATCAGATCTTGTGAGACTTATTCACTATCACAAGGACAGCATGGGAAAGACCTGCCCCCATGATTCAATTACCTCCCACCATATCACTCCCAAAATACATGGGAATTCAAGATGAGATTTAGGTGGGGACACAGCCAAACCATATCAGCTATTTTGTGTCTTTTGTGGTTTTATATAAATTTTACAATTGTTTTTTCTGTTCCTGTGAATAATGTCATTGGTATTTTGATAGGGATTGCATTGAATCTGTAGATTGCTTTGAGTAGTATGGACATTTTAACGATATTGAGTCTTCCAATTCATGAACATGAAATATCTTTCCTTTTTTGGTGTTCTCATCAATTTCATCAGTGTTTTATAGTTTTCATTGTAGAGATCTTTCCCTTCTTTGGTTAAGCCAATTCCTAGGTATTTAATTTTACTTGTGGCTACTGTAAATGGGATTTTTTATTTTTTTGAGATGGAGTCTCACTCTGTTGCCCTGGCTGGAGTGCAGTGGCATGATCTTGGCTCACTGCAAGCTCCGCCTCATGGATTCATGCCATTCTCCCACCTCAGCCTCCCGAGTAGCTGGGACTACTGGTGCCCACCACCATGCCTGGCTAATTTCTTTTTGTATTTTTGGTAGAGATGGGGTTTCACCGTGTTAGCCAGGATGGTCTTGATCTCCTGACCTCGTGATCCACCCGTCTTGGCCTCCCAAAGTGCTGGGATTACAGACATGAGCCACTGCACCCAGCCTGTAAATGGGATTTTTAAAATTTCTTTTTCACATTGTTCGCTGTGGCATATAGAAATGCCACTGATTTTTGCAGCTGGGCGTGGGGCTCACGCCTGTAATCCCAGCACTTTGGGAGGCCGAGGTGGGCAGATCACGAGGTCAGGAGATCAAGACCTTCCTGGCTGACACGGTGAAACCCCATTTCTACTAAAAATACAAAAAGAAATTAGCCAGGCGTAGTGGTGGGCGCCTGTAGTCCCAGCTACTCGGGAGGCTGAGGCAGGATAATGGCATGAACCCAGGAGTCAGAGCTTGCAGTGAGCCAAGATCGCACCACTGCACTCCAGCCTGGGCGACAGAGCAAGACTCTGTCTCAAAAAAGAAAGAAAGAAAGAAAGAAATGCCACTGACTTTTGTATATTGATTTTCTGTCCTGAAAGTTTACTAAATTTGTTTATCTGTTCTAATAGTTTTGATTTTTCCAGTACAAGATTATATCATCAGCAAACAAGGATAATTTGACTTCTTCCTTTCTGATTTGGATGCCCTTTATATCTTTCTCTTGTCTGATTGCTCTAATTAGGACTTCCAATGCTATGTTTAATAACAGTGGTGACAGTGGGCATGCTTCTCATGTTCCCAATCTTAGAGGAAAGGCTTTCGGTTTTTTTCCTACAGTGTAGTACTAGCAGATGTGAGTCTGTCATATATGGAGTTTATTCTGTTGAGGTATGTTTCCTCTATACCCAGTTGGTTGAGGGTTTTTATCATAAAGGGATAGAATTTTATCAAATTATTTTTCAGCATCAATTGAAATGACCATACCATTTTTGTTCTTCATTCAGTTTACATGATGTATCACACTGATTGATTTGAGTATGTTGAACCATCCTTGCATCTCAGATATAAATCCCACTTGGTCGTGATGAATGATTTTTCTAATGAATTGTTGAATTCAGTTTGCTAGTATTTTGTTGAAGATTTTGGCATCCATATTCATCAGAGATATTGGCCTATAGTTTTCTTTTTTTATGTGTTTGGTTTTGGTGTAAGGGTAATACTGGCCTCTTAGAATGAGTTTGGAAATGTTCCCTCTTCCTCTATTTTTTGGAACAGTTTGAGTAGGATTAGTATTTGTTCTTGTTAAAATGTTTGGTAGAATTCAGCAATGAAGTCATCAGGTTCTGGGCTTTTCTTTATTGGGAGACTTTTCATTATGGCTTCAATCTTGTTACTTGTTATTGGTCTCTTCAGGTTTTAGATTTCTTCCTGGTTTAATCTTGTACATTGTGTGTGTCTAGTAATTTGTCCACTTCTTCTAGATTTTCCAATTTATTGGTATATAGTTGCTCATGGTAGCCACTAATGATCCTTTGAGTTTCTGAGGTATCAGTTGTAATGTCTCTTTTTGTATCTCTTATGTATTTATTTGGATTTTAGTTCTTATTTTCTTAGTCTGGCTAAAGATTTGTCAATTTTGTTTAACTTTTTTTTTTTAAAAAAACAGCTTTTTGTTTCATTGATCTTTTGTATTGTTTTCTTCATTTTAATTTCATTTATTTGTGCTCTGATCTTTTTTGAGACAGAGTCCCATTCAGTCACCCAGACTGGTATGCAGTGGCACAATCTCAGCTCACTGCAACCTCCACCCCCCAGGTTCAAGCAATTATCATGCCTTGGCCAGCCAAAAGGCTGGGATTACAGGTGTGCACTATCACATCTGGCTAATTTTTGTATTTTTCTGTAGAGATGTGGTTTCTCCATGTTGTTCAGACTAGTCTTGAACCCCTGGCCTCAAGTGGCTGCCTTGGCCTCCCAAGGTGCTGAGAATACAGATGTGAGCCACTGTGCCCAGTCAGTGCTCTGATCTTTATTATTCTTTTCCTTTACTAATTTTGTGTTTGGTTTGCTCTTGCTTTTCTAGTTCTTTAAGATGCATCATTAGGTTGTTTATTTGAAGTTTTTTCTTCTTTTTTGATGTAGGCACTTATAGCTATAAAGTTCCCTCTTAGTATTGCTAAAGGTAAGTTGGTATGTTGTGTTTGGATTATCATTTGTTTCAAGACATTTTTCAATTTCCTTCTTAATTTCTTCATTGACCTGCTGGTCATTCAGGAGCATATTGTTTAATTTCCATATATTTGTATAGTTTCCAATATTCCTCATCATTGATTTCTAGTTTTAGTCCATTGTGGTCAGAGAAGATGTCTGATATTATTTCAATTTTTTTGAATGTGTTCAGAGTTGTCTTGCAACCTAACATATGATCTATCTTTAAGAGTAATCCCCATACTGAGCAAAAAAAAAAAATGTGTATTCTGTAGCCATTGGATAAAATCTTCTGTAAATATCTATTAGATCCATTTGGTCTATAGTGCAGATTAATTTTCTTTGTTGATTTTCTGTTTGGAAGATCCGTCCACTGCTGAAAGTGGGGTGTTGAACTCTCCAGCTATTATTGTATTGGAATCTATCTCTCTCTTTTCCTTTTCTTTTTTTTAGATGGAATCTTACTCTGCTGCCCAGGCTGGAGTGCAGCAGCCTGATCTCAGCTCACTGAACCTCTACCTCCCGGGTTCAAACAATTCTCTTCCTCAGCCTCCTGAGTAGCAGGGATTACAAGAGCCTGCCACCACACCCGGCTACTTTTTTTTGTAGTTTTAGTAGAGACGGGGTTTCACCATCTTGGCCAGGCAGGTCTTGAACTTCTGACTTCATGATCCACCCATCTTGACCTCCCAAAGTGCTGGGATTACAGGTGTAAGCCAATGCACCCGGCCCTATCTCTCTCTTTAACTCTATAATATTCACTTTATATATCTGGATGCTCCAGGGTTCGGTGCATATATATATGTGTGTGTGTATATATATATATCCTCTTGCTAAGCTGACCCCTTTATCATTATATAGTGACTTTGTCTCTTCTTACAGTTTTTGTCTTGACATCTATTTTGTGTATTTTGTGTGATATAAGTATAGCTACTCCTGCTCTTTTTTGGTTTCCGCTGGCATGAAATATCTTTTTTCATACCTTTATTTTTAGTCTATATGTGTCTTTACAGGTGAAGTGAGTTTCTTGTAGGCAGCAAATCAACAAATCATGGTTTTTTTTTGTTTTTTTTTTTTTTTTTTTTTTTTTTTTTATCCATTCTCTTTCTTTTTTTTTGAATTTTTTTTCTTTTTTCTTTTTATTTTTTTATTAATAAATGAGGGTT
>NW_022301263.1:0-5551 GCF_002776525.5 Piliocolobus tephrosceles | reverse complement strand
TTTTTTTTTTTTTTTTTTTTTTTTTTTTTTTTTTTTTTTAATCCATTCTCTGTCTTTTGATTGGAAAGTTTAGTCCATTTACATTCAATGTTACTATTAATAAATGAGGGCTTACTCCTACAATTTTATTTGCTTTCTGGTTTTTTTGTGGTCTTCTTTTTCTTCTTTCATTTCTTCCTGTCTTCTTTTTAGTGAAGGTAATTTTCTCTGGTGATATAATTTAGTTTCCTATTTTTTATCTTTTGTGTATCCATTGTGTGGTTTCCAGTTTGAGCTTACCATAAGGCTTGCAAATACTATCTCATAACCCATTATTTTATGCTAATAACAATTTAACAGTGTTTGCATAAACAAATAAGCAAAAAGAAAACTAATAAAACTCTGTGCCTAAACTTTGTCCCCCAACTTTTTAACTTTTTGTTGTTTCTATTTATAGCTTATTGTACTGCCTATGTCTTTAAAAGTTGTAGTTATTATTTTTGATTGGTTTATCATTTAGTCTTTCTACTTAAGAGTAGTTGGCTGGGTGTGGTGGCTCACACCTGTAATCCCAGCACTTTGGGAGACTGAGGTGGGTAGATCACCTGAGAACAGGAGTTTGAGACCAGCCTGACCAATATGGTGAAACCCCATCTCTACTAAAAATACAAAAATTAGCCAGGTGTGGTGGCATGTCCCTATAGTTCCAGCTACTCAGGAGTCTGAGCCAGGAGAACTGCTTGAACCCATGAGCAGAGGTTGCAGTGAGCCAAGATTATGCCACTGCATTCCAGCTTGGGCGACAGAGCGAGACTCCATCTCAAAAATAAAAATAAAGAAGATAAGAGTAGTTTACACACCACAGTTACAGGGTTGTAATATTCTACTGTTTTTCTGTGTACTTACTATTATTAGTGAGTTTTTTACTTTTAGGTTTGGGCATTAAAGAGTTAGGTATTTACTATAGTCTTCACAATTTAGGTTTGTTTGTACCCATCCTTCTTGGGAAAGATTTCCAGATATTCAAAAGGACCTGAGTGCTGTGATCTAAGCTTTATCTACTTTAGGGGGCACCCCAAGCTCAGTAACACTGTAGTTCTTGCAGACTCTTAGAGGTACCACCTTGATGGTCTTGGACAAGATCTCAGAGAATTCTCTGGATTATCAGGCAGAGACTCTTGTTCTCTTCCCTTACTTTCTCCCAAACAGTCTCTCTCTCTCCCTCTCTCTCTGTCCTGAGCCACCTGAAGCTGGAGGTTGAGTGACACAAGCCCTCCTGTGGCCACTACCACTATGACTGCATTGGGTCAGACCTGAAGCCAGCACAGGACTGGGTTTCACCCAAGGTCTGCTATAACCACTCTCTGGTTACCACCTATATTTGTTCAAGGCCCTACGGCTCTGCAATCAGCAGGGGGCAAAGCCAGCCAGGCCTTTGGGTCATGAGCTCCCCCAGGCCCTGGGCACATCCAGAGGTACTGTCTGGGAGTCAGGGACTAGAGTGAAAAACCGTAGACATCTATTTGGTGTTCTACCATACTGTGGCTAAGCTGGCATTCAAACCACAAGATGCAATCCTTCCTACTCTTCCCTCCCCTTTCCAAAGGCAGAGGTTCCTACCCCATGGCCACCACAACAGGACCGTGGGGAGTATTGCCAGACTACCACTGATGTTCACTTAAGGCCAAAGCGCTCTTCAGTCAGCTTTGGTGAATGCTGCTTGGCCTTGGACTCACCCTTCAGGGCAGGTCCAAAAATCCCATCCAAGAGCTAAGTCCTGGAATCAGGGACCCTAAGAGCTCACGTGGTGCTCTATTCCCCTAAGGCTGAGCTGGTACCTAAGGTGTGAGACAAAGTCCCCTTTACTTTTCCTCTGTTTTTCTGAAGAAGGAATCTCAAAAAGCAGTCTCATCCCATAGCCATCACAGCTGGGAATGTGCTGAGTCTCACCTGAAGCCAGCAGGTCTCAGAGTCTCACCAAAGGCCTTCAATGTAGTACCTGGGTATTGTTGCTGGTCATTCAGGGCCTAAGAGATCTTCAGTTAGCATGCGATGAAGCCGGCCAGGAGTGGGTCCTTCCCTTTAAGGACGTGAGTTCCCTTCTAGCCCAGCATATGTCTAGAAATGTTATTCAGGAGCTAGGGTCTGAAAAGAGGGCCTCATGGCTCTAACTCAAGCCCTATCCTGCTGTGGCTGAGCTGGTACCAAAGATGCAAGACAAAGTTTTCCCTACTCTTCCCTTTCCTCTTCTCAAGTGGAAGGAAAGGGTCTCTTTTGGAGCCACAAGCTGTGCAGCCTCGGGTTAGGAGAGGAGTTATACCAGTACTCCATTAGCCACCCTGACTGGTGTCTCAGCAGGTTGCATGCTCCCCTGCAGTCCACTGTCTCTGGGCCCCGTTAAGCACTAGGGCTTTCCTAGGAGCTCTATTCCTTGAGGCCTAGACTGTCTTCCAAGATTATTTAGAGACCCAGAGCACTTTAGCCTGCAGTGGTGAGGCTTGTGGAGACTCGAGTTCCAAATGCTAGGATCAGAAATTACCCTCTGGCTAGGGCTGGTTTAAATGCTCCCTCTGTGGGCAAACATCAAGTTGAGTTTCGTCTGGCTTTCCTTTCTGCTCTAAAAAGACAGCACTGAGTTCAAAGTCTCACAATTGCCGTGTTCTTCCTCCCCCAGCACCCAGAGATGCTCTCTGCACCACACAGCTGCTGCCAGGGGTTGGGGGAGGAGTGGCATTGGCAATTCAAGACTGTTTCTGCTATCTCTTCAGTGCCTCTTTCAGTCATATGAAGTTAAAACCAGGTACTGTGAGTGCACATCTGATATTTGGTTCTTATGAGGGTGCTTTTTTTGTGTAGACAGTTGTTAAACTGGTATACTTGCATGGGGGATGATTGGTGGAGCCTTCTATTCTTCCATTTTCCTCCACTTCCCTCCTCTGATCTCTACAGGTATTTTCTTTGTGATTGCCACTGTAATTACATAAAACAGCTTAAAGTTATAACAATCTATTTTGAACCTATAACAACTTAATTTCATGACACAAAATATCTCTTTAATATTGCATATCCATTAACATAGAATTAAAATTTATTTTTCTGCTCTTGTTTTTAAATGCTAGACAAGATTTTTAAAGTGATTTATGTACCTATATTAAAATACTACCGGGGGGCGGAGCAAGATGGCCGAATAGGAGCAGCTTCAGTCTCCATCTCCCAGCGCGAGCGACACAGAAGACCGGCGATTTCTGCATTTTCAACTGAGGTACTGGGGTCATCTCACTCGGGAGTGCCGGACAATCGGTGCTGGTCAGCTGCTGCAGCCCGACCAGCGAGAGCTGAAGCAGGGCGAGGCATCGCCTCACCTGGGAAGCGCGAGGGGGAAGGGAGTCCCTTTTCCTAGCCAGGGGAACTGAGACACACAACACCTGGAAAATCGGGTAACTCCCACCCCAATACTGCGCTGTAACACCGGCACACCGGAGATTATATCCCACACCTGGCCGGGAGGGTCCCAAGCCCACGGAGCCTCCCTCCTTGCTAACACAGCAGTCTGCCGCAATCTAACCGCAAGGCAGCAGCGAGGCTGGGGGAGGGGCGCCCGCCATCGCTGAGGCTTAAGTAGGTAAATAAAGCCGCTGGGAAGCTCCAACAGGGTGGAGCTCACAGCAGCTCAAGGAAACCTGCCTGTCTCTGTAGACTCCGCCTCTGGGGACAGGGCTCAGCTAAAGCAGCAGAGGCCTATCCAGACGCGAACGACTCTGTCTGACAGCTTTGAAGAGAGCAGTGGATCTCCCAACAAGGAGGTTGAGATCTGAGAAGGGGCAGTCTGCCTGCTCAAGTGGGTCACTGACCCCTGAGTAGCCTAACTGGGAGACATCCCCCACTAGGGGCAGTCTGACACCCCACACCTCACAGGGTGGAGTACACCCCTGAGAGGAAGCTTCCAAAGCAAGAATCAGACAGGTGCACTCGCTGTTCAGCAATATTCTATCTTCTGCAACCTCTGCTGCTGATACCCAGGCAAACAGGGTCTGGAGTGGACCTCAAGCAATCTCCAACAGACCTATAGCTGAGGGTCCTGACTGTCAGAAGGAAAACTATCAAACAGGAAGGACACCTATATCAAAACCCCATCAGTACGTCACCATCATCAAAGACCAGAGACAGATAAAACCACAAAGATGGGGAAAAAGCAGGGCAGAAAAGCTGGAAATTCAAAAAATAAGAGCGCATCTCCTCCTGCAAAGGAGCACAGCCCATCGCCAGCAATGGATCAAAGCTGGTCAGAGAATGATTTTGATGAGATGAGAGAAGAAGGCTTCAGTCCATCAAACCTCTCAGAGCTAAAGGAGGAATTACGTACCCAGCGCAAAGAAACTAAAAATCTTGAAAAAAGAGTGGAAGAATTGACAGCTAGACTAATAAATGCAGAGAAGGTCATAAACGAAATGACAGAGATGAAAACCATGACACGAGAAATACGTGACAAATGCACAAGCTTCAGTAACCGACTCGATCAACTGGAAGAAAGAGTATCAGCGATGGAGGATCAAATGAATGAAATGAAGCGAGAAGAGAAACCAAAAGAAAAAAGAAGAAAAAGAAATGAACAAAGCCTGCAAGAAGTATGGGATTATGTAAAAAGACCAAATCTACGTCTGATTGGGGTGCCTGAAAGTGAGGGGGAAAATGGAACCAAATTGGAAAACACTCTTCAGGATATCATCCAGGAGAACTTCCCCAACCTAGCAGGGCAGGCCAACATTCAAATTCAGGAAATACAGAGAACGCCACAAAGATACTCCTCCAGAAGAGCAACTCCAAGACACATAATTGCCAGATTCACCAAAGTTGAAATGAAGGAAAAAATCTTAAGGGCAGCCAGAGAGAAAGGTCGGGTTACCCACAAAGGGAAGCCCATCAGACTGACAGCAGATCTCTCAGCAGAAATTCTACAAGCCAGAAGAGAGTGGGGGCCAATATTCAACGTTCTTAAAGAAAAGAATTTTCAACCCAGAATTTCATATCCAGCCAAACTAAGTTTCATAAGTGAAGGAGAAATAAAATTCTTTACAGGTAAGCAAATGCTTAGAGATTTTGTCACCACCAGGCCTGCCTTACAAGAGACCCTGAAGGAAGCCCTAAACATGGAAAGGAACAACCGGTACCAGCCATTGCAAAAACATGCCAAAATGTAAAGACCATCGAGCCTAGGAAGAAACTGCATCAACTAATGAGCAAAATAACCAGTTAATATCATAATGGCAGGATCAAGTTCACACATAACAATATTAACCTTAAATGTAAATGGACTAAATGCTCCAATTAAAAGACACAGACTGGCAAACTGGATAAAGAGTCAAGACCCATCAGTCTGCTGTCTTCAGGAGACCCATCTCACATGCAGAGACACACATAGGCTCAAAATAAAGGGATGGAGGAAGATCTACCAAGCAAATGGAGAACAAAAAAAAGCAGGGGTTGCAATCCTAGTCTCTGATAAAACAGACTTTAAACCATCAAAGATCAAAAGAGACAAAGAAGGCCATTACATAATGGTAAAGGGATCAAT
>NW_022301262.1:0-7092 GCF_002776525.5 Piliocolobus tephrosceles | reverse complement strand
CAAAGACAAGAACCACATGATTATCTCAATAGATGCAGAAAACGCTTTTGACAAAATTCAACAGCTCTTCATGCTAAAAATCTCAATAAATTCGGTATTGATGGAACGTACCTCCAAATAATAAGAGCTATTTATGACAAACCCACAGCCAATATCATACTGAATGGGCAAAAACTGGAAAAATTCCCTTTGAAAACTGGCACAAGACATGGATGCCCTCTCTCATCGCTCCTATTCAACATAGTGTTGGAAGTTCTGGCAAGGGCAATCAGGCAAGAGAAGCAAATCAAGGGTATTCAGTTAGGAAAAGAAGTCAGATCGTCCCTGTTTGCAGATGACATGATTGTATATTTAGAAAACCCCATGGCCTCAGCCCAAAATCTCCTTAAGCTGATAAGCAACTTCAGCAAAGACTCAGGATACAAAATTAATGTGCAAAAATCACTAGCATTCTTATAAACCAGTAACAGACAAACAGAGAGCCAAATCATGAATGAACTTCCATTCACAATTGCTTGAAGAGAATCAAATATCTAGGAATGCAACTTATGAGGGATGTAAAGGACCTCTTCAAGGAGAACTACAAACCACTGCTCAGTGAAATCAAAGAGGACACAAACAAATGGAAGAACGTACCATGCTCATGGATAGGAAGAATCAATATCGTGAAAATGGCCATACTGCCCAAGGTTATTTATAGATTCAATGCCATCCCCATCAAGCTACCAATGAGTTTCTTCACCAAATTGGAAAAAACTGCTTTAAAGTTCATACGGAACCAAAAAGAGTCTGCTTTGCCAAGACAATCCTAAGTCAAAAGAACAAAGCTGGAGGCATCACGCTACCTGACTTCAAACTATACTACAAGGCTACAGTAATCAAAATAGCATGGTACTGGTACCAAAACAGAGATATAGACCAATGGAACAGAACAGAGTCCTCAGAAATAATACCACACAAATACATCCATCTTATCTTTGACAAACATGAGAGAAACAAGAAATGGGGAAAGGATTCCGTATTTAATAAATGGTGCTTGGAAAATTGGCTAGCCATAAGTAGAAAGCTGAAACTGGATCCTTTCCTTACTCCTTATACGAAAATTAGTTCAAGATGGATTAGAGACTTAAATGTTAGACCTAATACCATAAAAACCTTTGAAGAAAACCTATGTAGTACCATTCAGAACATAGGCATGCACAAGGACTTCATGTCTAAAACACCAGAAGCAATGGCAACAAAAGCAAAAATTGACAAATGGGATCTAATTAAACTAAACAGCTTCTGCACAGCAAAAGAAACTACCATCAGAGTGAACAGGCAACCTACAGAATGGGAGAACATTTTTGCAATCTACTCATCTGACAAAGGGCTAATATCCAGAACCTACAAAGAACTCAAACAAATTTACAAGAAAAAAACAAACAACCCCATCAAAAAGTGGGGAAAGGATATGAACAGACATTTCTCAAAAGAAGACATTCATACAGCCAACAGACACATGAAAAAATGCTCATCATCACTCGCCATCAGAGAAATGCAAATCAAAACCACAATGAGATACCATCTCACACCAGTTAGAATGGCAATCATTCAAAAGTCAGGAAACAACAGGTGTTGGAGAGGATGTGGAGAAATAGGAACACTTTTACACTGTCGGTGGGATTGTAAACTAGTTCAACCATTATGGGAAACAGTATGGTGATTCCTCAAGGATCTAGAACTAGATGTATCATATGACCCAGCCATCCCACTACTGTGTATATACACAAAGGATTATAAATCATGCTGCTATATAGACACATGCATACATATGTTTATTGCGGCACTATTCACAATAGCAAAGACTTGGAATCAACCCAAATGTCCATCAGTGACAGACTGGATAAGAAAATGTGGCACATATACACCATAGAATATTATGCAGCCATAAAAAAGAATGAATTTGCGTCCTTTGTAGGGACATGGATGCAGCTGGAAACCATCATTCTTAGCAAACTATCACAAGAACAGAAAACCAAACACCACATATTCTCACTCATAGGTGGGAACTGAACAATGAGATCACTTGGACTCGGGAAGGGGAACATCACACATCGGGGCCTATCATGGGGAGGGGGGAGAGGGGAGGGATTGCATTGGGAGTTATACCTGATATAAATGACGAATTGATGGGTGCTGACGAGTTGATGGGTGCAGCATACCAACATGGCACAAGTATACATATGTAACAAACCTGCACGCTATGCACATGTACCCTAGAACTTAAAGTATAATAAAAAAGAAAAAAGAAAAAAAAGAAAAAAAATAAGAAGTGACTTGGCCCACAGTGTGTGCTGAGTCCATTAGCGGGTGACTGCCACTTGGGAATTAGCACTCAGAGATATGAAGGAAGGAAATCAGAAATTAGTTCAAGCCCCTGATCTTCTATTAATTCACTGGATGATCTTGGACACATTTTCCTTTCTGGACTGCAATTTCTTCATTTTTAAATAATGAGAATGGTACTAAATGATCTCTAAGGACTCTTTCAGTTCTCAAATATTATAAAGCTATGCAATAATTCCTTCAGTTGATGAAAACAAGTCTGGTGCATGCATTGCTTGAAAGAAAACAGAAGAAAATAAGTATCTAGCGTGTGATATTTAAAAAATAGAATTAGGATATATCCAGTGGTTTTAGGAAGTTGACTTGTTACATTTTTCAGCAAAATGATAGAGAAAACTAATTAACAAAAATGTTAATAATGAAGTACTTCAATGAATTGGAAATAATTTTTTAGCTAGAATTAAATATAAAAATCTGTTAACTCTACTGATACAGGGTATTAACAAAATTCTCCAAAATAAAATTAGTTTCTGGGAACATAGCCCCCACATCACATTCTCCATTTACCTAGTTAGGCAATATATTCGGAGTGTTCCTTTTGTAAAGACAAATGAATATTCAAGCTATCCCAATTTTCTGGAGAATTACTAATGCAGAGAGTGTTGAATTCTGGAGAGTTTTAGATATGATGATGACTGCTTGGTATTCTGTTTATGTATTGTGTCAGTATAAAATAAAAAATTAAAGCATGAAAAAAAAAGTAGCACTGTTTTTGTTGAATCTCAGAAGGGATATTGTGGATAGCATTGAAGCCTCTGGCAACAAAGAAAATATCCTCAGATAAAAATTAGAAGGAAGTTTTATGAGAAAGTACTGTGTGATGTGTGAATTCATTTCACTGAGTTAACCCTTTCTTTTCATTTAGTAGTTTCCTAACACTGTTTTCGTGGAATCTGTAAAGTGATATTTTGGAGTGCATTGCGGCCTATGGAGAAAAAGAAAATATACTCAGATAATAAATAGAAAGAAGCTTGTTGAGGAACTGCTTTGCAATGTCTGAATTCACCTCTCAAAGTAACCCATTCTTTTCTTTCAGAAGTTTACTAACACCTTTTTCATGGAATCTGCAATGGTATATTCCAGAGCACATAGAGGAATAGGGTGAAAAAGGAAATATCCTCAGATAAAAACTAGTAAGAATCTTTCCGAGGAACAGCTTTGTGATGTGTGAATTCATTTCACAGAGTTACACGATTATTTTCATGGAGCACCTTGGTAGCATTGTTTTGGGGAATCTGAAAAGGGAGATTTTTAATCGCATTGAAGCCTATGGTTGCAGCAGAAATATCCTCAGAAAAAAACCAGAAGGAAGCTTTCTGAGAAACTGCTTTGTGATTTGTGAATTCATCTCACAGAGTTACAGGATTATTTTCATGGCACTGTTTTTTGGGACTCTGAGAAGGGTTATTTTGGATTGCATTGAAGCCCATGGTGACAAAGGAAAAATCCTCAGATAAAAACTAGAAAGAATTTTCTGAGAAAGTGCTTTGTGATGTGTGAATTCATCTCTGAGCCTTATACTGTTCTTTTCATTGAGCAGTTTGCCAACACCGTTTTCCTGGATTCTACAATGGGATTCTTCAGACTGCATTGAAGCTTATGGTGACAAAGGAAATATCCTCATAAAAAAACTTGAAACAACCTTTCTGAGAAACCACTTTATGATGTGTTAATTCATCTCTCAGAGTTACATGATTCTTTTCATGGAGAAGTTTGGTAACACTGATTTTTTTGGAACCTGAGAAAGGATATTTTGGATTTCATTGAAACCTACAGTGACAAAGGAAATATCCTCAGATTTAAACTAGAAAGAGTCTTTCTGAGGAACTCTTTGTGATGTGTGAATACATCTCACACAGTTACACCTTTCCTTTCATGGAGCACTTACCTAAGACTCTTTTCGTGGAATCTGCAAGGGGATATTTAGGATTGCTTTGAGGCCTATAGTGAAAAAGTTACATCATTCTTTTCATGTATCAGTTTGGTAGAACTGTTTTTGGGGAATCTGAGAAGGTATATATTGGATCTCATTGAAGCCTATCATGACAAAGGAAATATTCTCAGGGAAAAACCAGAAAGAAGCTTTCTGAGAAAGTTCTTTTTGATGCGAGAATTCACTTCTCAGTATTACACCTTTCTTTTCATGGAAGAGTTTGATAACACAGCTTTTGAGGAATCTGCAAAGGGATATTTGGGAGTGAATTGAGGCCAATAATCAAAAAGGAAGTATCCTCAGATTAAAAACTAGAAAGAGTCTTTCTGAGAAACTGCATCATGATGTGTGAATTCATCATACAGAGTTACACCATTCGTTTAATTGAGCTTTTTGATAACAGTGTTTTCGTGGAATCTGCAACAGGGTGTTTTGGAGAGTATCGAAGCCTATGGTGACAAAGGAAATATCCACAAATAACAACCAAAAATAAGCATTCTGTGGAACTGCTTTGTGGTGTGTGAATTCATCTTACAGAGTTACACCATTCTTTTTGTTGAGAAGTTTGCTGACACCTTTTTCTTTGAATCTACAATGGGATATTCTGGAGCACATTGAGGCATATGGTGAAAAGGAAATATCTTCAGTTAAAAACTAGAAAGAATCTATCTGAGAAAGAGATTTGGATGTGTGAATTCATCTCACAGAGTTACACCACTCTTTCCATAGTGCAGTTGTGTAGCACTTTCTGGGGAATCTGAGAAGGGATACTTTGAATAGCATTGAAGCCTATTTTGAAAAAGGAAATATCCTCAGATAAAAACTAGAAAGAAACTTTCTGAGAAACCGCCCTGTGATGTGTGAATTCATCTCACAGATTTACATGACTCTTTACTTGGAGCAGTTTGCTAACACTGTTTTCTTGGAATTTACAATAGGATATTTGAGAGTGCATTGAAGTCTAAAATGACAAAAGAAATGTCCTCAGACAAAAAACAAAAAGAAGCATTCTGAGAAACAACTTTGGGATATGTGAATTCACCTCAGAGATTTATACCTTTCTTTTCATGGATCACTTTTCTAACACTAATTTCATGTTTTCTACAAAGGGATATCCGTGAGAGAATTGAGGCCTATGGTGAAAAAGGAAATATCCTCAGACAAAAATAGAAAAAATCTTTCTGAGAAACTGCTTTGTGGTTTGTGAATTCGTCTCAGAGAGATACTTGATTCTTTTCATGGAGCAGTTTTGTAGCACTGTTTTTGAGGATTATGAGAAATGATATTTTGGATCATATTGAAGTCCATGGTGACAAAGGAAATGTCTTGAGATAAAAACTAGAAGGAAGCTTTCTGAGAAACTGCTTTGTGATGTGTGAATTCATCTCACAGAGTTACACCTTTCTTTTGTTTCAGCAGTTTGCTAACACTGTTTTCGTGGAATCTGCAAAGGGATATTTGGGAGTGCATTGAGGCCTATGATTTAAAAGGAAATATCCTCAGATAAAAACTAGAAAGAAACTTTTTGAGAAAATGTTTTTTGATGTGTGAATTCACCTCACAGAATTACACTGTTCTTTTCATTGGGCAGTTTTCTAACACTGTTTTCTTGGAATCTGCAATGGGATATTTCAGAGGGCGTTGAAGCTTATGGTGACAAAGGAAATATCCTCAGACAAAAACTAGAAAGAAGCTTTCTGAGAAACTGCTGGATGACTTGTGATTTCATTTCACAGAGTTACAGGATACATTTAATGGATCAGTTTAGTAGCACTGCTTTTGGGGAATCTGAAAAGTTGTATTAGGCATTGCGTTGAAGTCTATTTTGAAAATTATATACCTTCAGATAAAAACAAGAAAGAAGCTTTCTGAGAAAGTTCTTTGCAACATGTGAACTCATTTCACAGAGTTACACTGCTCTTTTCATTGAGCAGTTTGATAACACTGTTTTTGTAGTAGAATCTGCAATGATATATTTGGGAGCTCATTGAAGCCTATGGTGACAAAGGAAATATCCTCAGATAAAAACCAAAAATCAGACTTCTGAGAAACTGGTTTGTGTTCTGTGAATTCATCTCACAGAATTACCTCGTTCTTTTCATTGAGAAATTTTCTAGCACTGTGTTCGTGGAATCTACAAAAGGATGTTTCTGAGCACATTGAAGCTTAAGGTGACAAAGGAAATACACTCGTATAAAAACAAGAATGAAACTTTCTTAGGAACTGTTTTGTGATGTGTGAATTCTTCTCTCAGAGTTACACTGTTCCTTTCTTTGAGCAGTTTGCTAACACTGTTTTTATGCAATCTGCAAAGGGATATTTGAAAGAGCATTGAGGCCTATGGTGAAACACTAAATATACTCAGATAAAAACTAGAATGAATCTTTCTGAGTTACTGCTTTCTGATGTGTGAATTCATCTCTGAGAGTTACACTGTTGTTTTCATTGAGCAGTTTTCTAACACAGCTTTCATGGAATCTACAATGGGATATTTCCAAGCGCATTGAAGCTTATGGTCACAAAGGAAATATCCTTAGGCAAAAACTAGAAGGTAGTTTTCTGAGAAACTACTTTGTGATGTATGTATTCATCTCCCAGAGTAATACCTTTCTTTTCATGAATCAGTTTCCTAACTCTATTTTCTTGGAATCTACAGAGGGATATTTGGGAGAGAGTTGAGGTCTATGGTGAAAAGGGAAATATCCTCTGAAAGAAACTGGAAAGAAGCTTTCTTAAAATCTGCTCTGTGATGTGTGAATTCATCTCACTGA
>NW_022301261.1:0-3421 GCF_002776525.5 Piliocolobus tephrosceles | reverse complement strand
GCAAACTGCACCTGCTTTTGCTACTTGCTATCATGGAGGCTCTCACATTCTTACTTTAAGGTGGGCAAGTGTGATCTTCCCCTTTGTACAGGAGGTCCCTCAGGCCCAGGGGTGAGCCTGAGCAATGACAGGAGAAGTATTTTAATCGATTCAAAATTGAACTAGACCAGGCAAGATTTCTTTTTCAATCCCTGAAAGAAATCAGAGAATTCTCTGATCTGTCAGAAATGAAATCAGGGTTGGAAAAGGAAAATTTCCATGATATTTAAAGAGAGTGATGGGGAAAAAAGTTAGCATCATGTCTCAACTGTGTCAAGATCAATCCCTTCAATCCCTTATATGCCCCTTTAAGCATATAACTGGGGCCTCTGCAGCGGGATGTGGGCATCCCACTGCATGTGTGGCACCACCCATATGATGGGCTTGTCCACAGGGTTCCTCAGGGCACCCAAGGGATTATGATGGAGTCATACCAATTGATATATGACCTTGTTTTAAATACAATCCTGTTACGACACACTGTTAAATATTCTCCCTAACATGACATCTAGTTGTTTCCATCCTCTGAAAAGTTGTTTTCTTGTAATGAAAACACATAACTTCGGGCGTGGAGCAAGATGGCCGAATAGGAACAGCTTCAGTCTCCATCTCCCAGCGCGAGCGACACAGAAGACCGGTGATTTCCGCATTTTCAACTGAGGTACTGGGGTTATCTCACTCGGGAGTGCCAGACAATCCCTGCGGGTCAGCTGCTGCAGCCTGACCAGCGAGAGCTGAAGCAGGGCGAGGCATCGCCTCACCTGGGAAGCGCGAGGGGGAAGGGAGTTCCTTTTCCTAGCCAGGGGAACTGAGACACACAACACCTGGAAAATCGGGTAACTCCCACCCCAATACTGCGCTGTAACACCGGCACACCGGAGATTATATCCCACACCTAGCCGGGAGGGTCCCACGCCCACGGAGCCTCCCTCCTTGCTAACACAGCAGTATGCGGCAATCTAACCGCAAGGCAGCAGCCAGGCTGGGGGAGGGGCGCCCCGCCATCGCTGAGGCTTAAGTAGGTAAATAAAGCCCCTGGGAAGCTCGAACTGGGTGGAGCTCACAGCAGCTCAAGGAAACCTGCCTGTCTCTGTAGACTCCGCCTCTGGGGACAGGGCTCAGCTAAAGGAGCAGAAGCTGGTGCAGACGCGAACGACTCTGTCTGACAGCTTTGAAGAGAGCAGTGGATCTCCCAAAACGGAGGTTCAGATCTGAGAAGGGGCAGTCTGCCTGCTCAAATGCGTCCCTGAACCCTGAGTAGCCTAACTGGGAGACATCCCCCACTAGGGGCAGTCTGACACCCCACACCTCACAGGGTGGAGTACACCCCTGAGAGGAAGCTTCCAAAGCAAGAATCAGAGAGGTGCACTCGCTGTTCAGCAATATTCTATCTTCTGCAACCTCTGCTGCTGATACCCAGGCAAACAGGGTCTGGAGTGGACCTCAAGCAATCTCCAACAGACTAACAGCTGAGGGTCCTGACTGTCAGAAGGAAAACTATCAAACAGGAAGGACACCTATACCAAAACCCCATCAGTACGTCACCATCATCAAAGACCAGAGACAGATAAAAACACAAAGATGGGGAAAAAGCAGGGCACAAAAGCTGGAAATTCAAAAAATAAGAGCGCATCTCCTCCTGCAAAGGAGCACAGCCCATCGCCAGCAACGGATCAAAGCTGGTCAGAGAATGATTTTGATGAGATGAGAGAAGAAGGCTTCAGTCCATCAAACCTCTCAGAGCTAAAGGAGGAATTATGTACCCAGCGCAAAGAAACTAAAAATCTTGAAAAAAGAGTGGAAGAATTGACAGCTAGACTAATTAATGCAGAGAAGGTCATAAACAAAATGACAGAGATGAAAACCATGACACGAGAAATACGTGACAAATGCACAAGCTTCAGTAACTGACTCGATCAACTGGAAGAAAGAGTATCAGCGATGGAGGATCAAATGAATGAAATGAAGCGAGAAGAGAAACCAAAAGAAAAAAGAAGAAAAAGAAATGAACAAAGCCTGCAAGAAGTATGGGATTATGTAAAAAGACCAAATCTACGTCTGATTGGGGTGCCTGAAAGTGAGGGGGAAAATGGAACCAAATTGGAAAACACTCTTCAGGATATCATCCAGGAGAACTTCCCCAACCTAGCAGGGCAGGCCAACATTCAAATTCAGGAAGTACAGAGAACGCCACAAAGATACTCCTCCAGAAGAGCAACTCCAAGACACATAATTGCCAGATTCACCAAAGTTGAAATGAAGGAAAAATCTTAAAGGCAGCCAGAGAGAAAGGTCAGGTTACCCACAAAGGGAAGCCCATCAGACTGACAACAGATCTCTCGGCAGAAACTCTACAAGCCAGAAGAGAGTGGGGGCCAATATTCAACGTTCTTAAGGAAAAGAATTTTAAACCCAGAATTTCATATCCAGCCAAACTAAGTTTCATAAGTGAAGGAGAAATAAAATTCTTTACAGATAAGCAAATGCTTAGAGATTTTGTCACCACCAGGCCTGCCTTACAAGATACCCTGAAGGAAGCCCTAAACATGGAAAGGAACAACTGGTACCAGCCATTGCAAAAACATGCCAAAATGTAAAGACCATCGAGGCTAGGAAGAAACTGCATCAACTAATGAGCAAAATAACCAGTTAATATCACAATGGCAGGATCAAGTTCACACATAACAATATTAACCTTAAATGTAAATGGACTAAATGCTCCAATTAAAAGACACAGACTGGCAAACTGGATAAAGAGTCAAGACCCATCAGTCTGCTGTCTTCAGGAGACCCATCTCACATGCAGAGACATACATAGGCTCAAAATAAAGGGATGGAGGAAGATCTACCAAGCAAATGGAGAACAAAAAAAAGCAGGGGTTGCAATCCTAGTCTCTGATAAAACAGACTTTAAACCATCAAAGATCAAAAGAGACAAAGAAGGCCATTACATAATGGTAAAGGATCAATCCAACAGGAAGAGCTAACTATCCTAAATATATATGCACCCAATACAGGAGCACCCAGATTCATAAAGTAAGTCCTTAGAGACTTACAAAGAGACTTAGACTCCCATACAATAATAATGGGAGATTTCAACACTCCACTGTCAACATTAGACAGATCAACAAGACAGAAAGTTAACAAGGATATCCAGGAATTGAACTCATCTCTGCACCAAGTGGACCTAATAGACATCTATAGAACTCTCCACCCCAAGTCAACAGAATATACATTCTTCTCAGCACCACATCACACTTATTCCAAAATTGACCACATAATTGGAAGTAAAGCACTCCTCAGCAAATGTAAAAGAACAGAAATTATAACAAACTGTCTCTCTGACCACAGTGCAATCAAACTAGAACTCAGGACTAAGAAA